>NW_013574212.1:1250-1495 GCF_000499745.2 Eimeria mitis | reverse complement strand
TTTTTTTTTTTTTTTTTTTTTTTTTTTTTTTTTTTTTTTTTTTTTTTTAAATTATACTTTAGAAGATAATAGATAATAACAAAAAAATAACTAAATATAAAATAAAATAAAATAAAATAAAAATAAAATAAAATGAATAAAAATAAAACAAAATAAAATAAAAAACTAAATATAAAAAACAAAAATAAAATAAAAATAAAAGAAAACAAAATAAAATAAATAAATAAAAATAAATAAAAAAAATA
>NW_013574212.1:601-1185 GCF_000499745.2 Eimeria mitis | reverse complement strand
AAAAAAAAAAAAAAAAAAAATAAATAAATAAATAAATAAATAAATAAATAAATAAATAAATAAATAAATATAAATAAATAGTTATAGATAAATAAATAAATTTAGATAAGTATAAGTGGAGAGAAAGAAGAAAAAAAAATAAAAAAATAAAAAAAAAATAAAAAAAAACGAAGTAGTATATAAATTTTTATTTACATGTAAGGATATAATGATACATATATAAATAAATAAAAATAAAAATAAATATAAAAATAAATATAAAAATAAAAATAAAATAAAAATAAAAATAAATAAAAGAAATAAAGATAAACTAAAATAAATATAAAGTATAAATAAATAATCAAAAATAAAATAAAAATAAATTAATGTAAATAGAAATATATACGAAGATAAAAAAATAAAAAAAAAACAAAAGCAAAGACAAACACAAAATAATAAATAAAACAAAAAAGAATAAAACAGCAATAAAATAAAACAATAAAATAAACAGAAAATAAAAAACAAAAAACAAAACAAAAAAGAAAAAAACAAAACGGTACAAAATAAAACAAAATAAAGCAAAACGAAATAAAATAAAATAAAAC
>NW_013574212.1:0-583 GCF_000499745.2 Eimeria mitis | reverse complement strand
TAAAATAAAATAAAATAAAATAAAATAAAATAAAATAAAATAAAATAAAATAAAATAAAATAAATAAAATTACATTTAAATATTCTGAAAGACAATCCGCCCATTTATATAAAACAGAAAGACAAGCAAAAAAAAACAAAAAAAAGAAAAACAAAAAAACCAAAACAAAACAAAACAAAATAAAACAAAATAAAATAAAATAAAATAAAATAAAATAAAATAAAATAAAATAAAATAAATTACATTTAAATACTCTGAAAGACAATCGGCCCATTTATATAAAACAGAAAGACAAGCAGCAGCAGGAAAGATCCTCGTTGCTGTTGCGCCGCTAGCAGCCTTCAGACGTATCTGCATATAAAATAAAATAAAAATAAAATAAAATAAAATAAAATAAAATAAAATAAAATAAAAAGAGATAAAAAATAAATTATTTTTGTTTGGTTGTTTGTTGTTTTTATGTTGTGCAACAGCAGCAAATGCAGCAGCAGCAACAGCAGCAGCAGAAGCAAATGCAGCAGCAGCAGCAAGACCATATATATATATATATATATATATATATATATATATATATATATATATA
>NW_013574211.1:1339-3303 GCF_000499745.2 Eimeria mitis | reverse complement strand
CATGTACCCTAGAAGTGCACTCAAAGCGCGAGGAAACTACCAGCCAGGCGGTGGCTGTACTTTCCATATCTTCCTAAAAATTGCAAAGCAAGTTTCGAATCATGCAGGCACCGCGTGTTGCACTGGCGTGGCGTAGGAAGTGCGCTGAGCGTAGGCACAAACCAATTATGTTTTTTTTGCTTATGTTCAGACCCAGTAGAATTATCAAGGTTCGTCAGTTAGCTTGCAGCTGTACACGAGGTTTGTATGGAGAAAGTGAAGTGATGGCGCAGAGGGTATGTGCCCCATTTCGTTTAACTTATTTTATGCCGTTTTTATCCTGAGATCATGCAACTTTTATCATGTAAGGACTGAGCTGTAATGCGCCGCGCTGCGAGCACGTTGATGCTGGCTGTAGGCCTCTGCTGCAGCGTACCTACGCAAATCAGAAATTTATTATGCACGCTGGGGGGTCATTCTGGCTTCGAAGGATTAACGAGGGGCATGTGAGTTGCTTCCGTGCAGGGAGTAAGTTAAAATGAAAGAAATAATGTGTGTTGCACTGTTGTCATGCTTGGCCACAGTTTAAGCGCCAAGCGCCTGTGCCATATGGCTCCGTGCTAACAAGTCCCTTNCAGCTGTACAAACTTTGTTTGCTTATTTAAAGGAATTCTTAGCGGAGCTGAGCCCGAAATCGTGGTGCAATCACACTGCGGCGACGAACCTGCAATTTCGACAGGTTAAAAATGTTTTTTCTCCAAACGCATTTCCTGCTCTACAGTGCAGCAGCATCAAGGCCTCGGAGTTTAGTGAAACACGCATGTGCCATAGTGGTGGAAACAAAACTACTTCTGCTTCTGAACCTTAGTGCCGTGCTTGCTACCTGCGTGTGCAAGTTGAGTTAGGCGCCTACCTTTGCCTGAGAGTGATCTTGCGCCAACAGCTCGAGGACTGTTCGCATTTCCTAGACAGTGCGTCTGGACTACATGTTCGTTACGCGGACTTCTACGGAGACGAAAATGGGAGGCATTTGTAAGGGAGGGGTTGCGCCGAAGGCATATGACTGTGGATGCAGATGCTGCATTATTCGATATCTGCAATCTGTAGAAGAAATACAAGCGTTCGTGCTTGCGGCATCCAGGAATGCATCGATGGTGCGCTGCTATGTCCCTACCTTTTAACATGAAGCATTCTGGACAAAAATGTTTCTGCGTGAGAATACGTCACTTGTTTGTGAGTGGCTTGCACACTGCTCAGTCAGTACGCCTGCATTTTTCCCTGTTACGAATGCGTTTTCCTAAGTGGCGACCGCATGGAAGGCGAGCCTAATGTTCTTATGCGCTAGAGTTCTAAACAATGCTTATGTCTGTGTCAGGAGGTCAATTTTCCGCCGAACTCGTCCGTGACGTGGGTTGCACAAATATCTTACGGTTGCTGCCCAACGTACTCCACTGAAACCCATTCCATAGCCCGTATGTCCTCTCCCATGTTCCCAGAACAGCATATGGGGGTTTTCTAATTCAGCTGGTGGAGGCGAGGTTTCGGGGAGTACGCCAGAGGGGCACCCGCATTTCGCGCCACAAATAGAGCTGGCCCGGAACAGGAAGTGCGTTGAGGTGTGGGAATCGTTCGTAGCTGTACTCGTGGCAAGTATGTCGACATCGTAGTTCACAGTCAATCGCTTTGCAAGGCCCAATATCGCTGAAGTAGGAGAGAGATATCGACCACATACATGCAGCGGGAGGAATAATCAGTAAAGCTAATATGGCTTGCGCAGAGTATGCGGCGTGTTGAGCTAGCTTGTAAGCTCTTCTCAACAGATCTTCTGGACGCCTATTGGGTACCCGCCGATACTTGCATACGAAGAGCGGTGGCAGTAGCTCTTCACGTGGCTACTCAGAGATTGTTCTGGGCGTACGTACCGTGTGTTTTTAGTTCTTGACCTGCAAGTTATGTCGATGCCTGAACTGGACTGGCGTGACCAC
>NW_013574211.1:0-1239 GCF_000499745.2 Eimeria mitis | reverse complement strand
TTGAGCTAGCTTGTAAGCTCTTCTCAACAGATCTTCTGGACGCCTATTGGGTACCCGCCGATACTTGCATGCGAAGAGCGGTGGCAGTAGCTCTTCACGTGGCTACTCAGAGATTGTTCTGGGCGTACGTACCGTGTGCTTTTAGTTCTTGACCTGCAAGTTATGTCGATGCCTGAACTGGACTGGCGTGACCATGATGAGTTTATGTATTTCACCTGTTAGCGTTCAGATTGTTGGAGGGGAGCGACGGATTTATTGGATATGATTGGTGTTTCTAATAATAGAAGAAAGCCGTTTCCTGCAGCCGTGTGAAAGCCGTTTTGCAGTGCATTGTACGACTCCGCTATAGTCTTGCTTTGTAATCCTATACGTCAGCGTTTGTACCCTGTTGTGTGACAAACGTTGTCCAATGCTCTCGTGTACCTTATTTGCGACCACGTTGCTGGAGTGACTGTCGCATCAGCGAGTCAGTTAAATATGGCTATCTTGTGCTTACGGATAGCTGCGGAGCGGATCGGTATAGTCGATTAGAAGCAAATACTTTCTTTGCGCTCAATGCTGGAGGATGGGATGTAACGGCTGATAAATTTCCTCAACTCTGGGGAGTATGTGTTCTTTGAACTTCAGGCAATCTTGTTGACGTGGCAGCCTTGCGAAAACAGTTGGACGCAAGTGCTTTGTTTGGGGTAAATGCTGGCTGATGCGAAGGTTAGGCTGATAAATTACTGTAACTTTCGTTTCAGTGATGATGGATACGATGTGGCGGCTGATAAATTTCCGAAACTTTAGGGAGTATGTGTTCTTAGCGCTTCAGGTAGTCTTGTTGGCTTGGCAGCCTGGAGAAATCGATTGTAAGCAAGTGCAAACACTCGTCGCTCTGTATATCACTTGTATATCTCGCCGGTTCCTGTATGAACTCTAAAATCAGGGGGGAATATGAACTGTAGAATATGTATTTTAGCATCAGAGCTTATCCTTGACTGCCTTAACAGCCAGTCAGTCTCACAGTCGGCTTGTCCGGAGTAGAAATGCGCCGCACTGTGATTCCATCCGATGAATGACGAGGCCATCCGGAACGAGAGCTGACACGTTGATGTCTTCTGGCACTCGACCCTTAACAATTGAAAATATGCGGAGGGCGATACGCTCATCGGTGGCGCATATAGGATACAGTCAAGCATTTGTATACAGCGAACCCTTGCGCTTCAGCGGACGAAGCAGGTAGAACAGCATTGTATC
>NW_013574210.1:3238-3483 GCF_000499745.2 Eimeria mitis | reverse complement strand
GAAGGTTGTTACTGCCTTTCTAGTATGTTCATAAACCCTAAACCCTAAACCCTAAACCCTAAACCCTAAATAGTCTAATAGTTTGTACCGTATGAAGACAGTACCATTAAACCTATTGATCAATAAACCCTAAACCCTAGACCCTAAACCCTAAACGCTTAATCATAAACTATATCTATATATCTGCTTATATTTGTTTCTCTTTCTATCTCCTTCTATCTGTCTCCTTTTTTATATTTTTTTAA
>NW_013574210.1:2662-3141 GCF_000499745.2 Eimeria mitis | reverse complement strand
CAGCAGCAGCAGCAGCAGCAAACACCATATAAACAGCATGACGGAGCTGCAAGTTTGTCTCCTTCATTTATTAAAAGCTAACCCCGGGGGCCTCACTCTTTCTGTCCTTAAAAGAAAATTTAAACTCAAGTATAGTTATTTATTTTATTTTATTTTATTTTATTTTATTTTATTTTATTTTATTTTATTTTATTTTATTTTATTTATTTATTTATTTATTTATTTTATTTATTTATTTATTTATTTTGCTTGTTTGTTTTTTTATTTGTTTATTTATGTAGTTGTTTGGTTTATTTATTTATTTAGTTGTTTTATTTATTTATTTATTTATTTGTTTTTTTGCTTCTTTTTTTAATATATTTTTTATACAAATAAACAAACAAAAAATATTTGTATATAAATAAACAAAAAAAAAAATAACATTACATATACTTAAACAATTCTCTGAATTTATATTTTTTATTTTTAAATAAATAAAC
>NW_013574210.1:2040-2419 GCF_000499745.2 Eimeria mitis | reverse complement strand
GATTAGTTAATGTGGTTTGTTTTTTCTCTTTTTTGTCTCCTTTTTTTTCTGCTTTTTTTGGTGTTTTTACGAGCTGTATGTACAGTTATAAAGGTAAATATAAATAAATATAAATAAATTAATATAAATAAATAAATATAAATAAATAAATAAATATAAAAAGAAATAAATATAAATAAATACATAAATATAAATAAATATTAATATTTGTGTTTTTTTCTCAATTGTATTTATATTTAATATCTTTCTGTCTGTTTTCCATTTCTTTTTAAACTAATTAATTAAACAACTTATTTATTTATTTATTTATTTATTTATATTTATTTATTTATTTGTATTTATTTGTTTATTTATTTATTTATATTTATTTATTTATTTA
>NW_013574210.1:1565-1940 GCF_000499745.2 Eimeria mitis | reverse complement strand
AAATAAATAAATAAATATAAATAAATAAATATAAATAAATAAATATAAATAAATAAATATAAATAAATATTAATATTTGTGCTTCTTTCTCAATTGTATTTATATTTAATATCTTCTTTCTGTCTCTTTTCCATTTCTTTTTAAATTAATTAATTAAACAATTTATTTATTTATTTATCTATTTATTTATTTTTATTTATTTGTTTTTATTTATTTATTTATATTTATTTATATTTATTTATTTATTTATTTATTTGTATTATAGAGAGCACGCAACATAAAGGTGGTGCCGCTGAAGCCGCATCTGCTGCCGCCAGAAGCAGCAGCAGCAGCAGCAGCAGCAGCAGCAGCAGCAGCAGCAGCAGCAGCAACTGT
>NW_013574210.1:1311-1465 GCF_000499745.2 Eimeria mitis | reverse complement strand
GCCGCATCTGCTGCCGCCAGAAGCAGCAGCAGCAGCAGCAGCAGCAGCAGCAGCAGCAGCAGCAGCAGCAACTGGCTCTCCTGCTGTCTCCTCTGCTGTCTCCTCTGCTGTCTCCTCTCCCCGTGGCTATCGTTACTGGTGTCCCCAAAGCCGC
>NW_013574209.1:2220-3394 GCF_000499745.2 Eimeria mitis | reverse complement strand
TATATGTATATATACATATATATATAAATATATAAATATATATATATATATATTATATATTATATATATATTATATATTATATATATAATTATAATAACAATAAAATGCATACTATAAAAAGCTGTATTGATTTGGGGTGTATAGGCACCTCAATTGGTGTGCGGCTTTAATTTGCGTTTGGGTGTAAACAATGAATTAATTATCTGAAATAAAGTAAAAAAATAAAATAACATAAATAAAATAAATAAAATAAATAAAATAAATAAATAAATTTATTTATTTCAGTTTTTAAACAAATTAAAAAACACAAAAAGTTTTTTTTTTTTCTTTTTTTGCTGCGGTGTGCAGCGGTGCACCTCGCCCAGCTGCAGTTGCTGCTGCCGATATTTCGTCTTTTTTTGTTTAATTATAAATTTTAAAATTTAAAATAATTAAAATAATTAAATTATTTAATTTTTATTTATTTATTTTGCTTTTTATCGTATATTTACACCTGCAGTTGCTGCTCTGCCTATCCCCCCCAGGGAGCAGCAGCAGCAGCAGCAGCAGCAGCAGCAGCAGCAACAGCAGCAGCTGTTTCTGTTCTTTGAAACACAGAAATATATTCAGTGAATTATATTTAATTAAAAATAAATTTATTTAATTTAATTATTTAATTTTATTTCTAATTATTTAAACTCATCAGCACGTATCAGCAACCAGGAGACAGCTTAGTGGTCTATGCACACAAACCCTAAACCCTAAACCCTAAACCCTAAACCCTCGACAGGAGACTCAGTTGACGA
This sequence comes from Eimeria mitis, assembly GCF_000499745.2. NCBI lineage: Eukaryota > Apicomplexa > Conoidasida > Eucoccidiorida > Eimeriidae > Eimeria > Eimeria mitis. Next base: position 2,608 of record NW_013574209.1, on the reverse strand, counting down.
GGTGCAGCAACATCTAGCAGTTGTAGAGAGAGACAAGCGGGGCCCCTTTGAGGTGTACATACACCCCCGCTAGCGTGTGCTGGTGTTTCTAGGGTTTAGGGTTTAGTGTTTAGGGTTTAGAGGAAAATAAGCTGCTGCTTGATCTGCAGCAGCAGCAGCAACAACAGCGACAGCTGCAACAGCAGCAAACCAAGAAAACAGCAGCAGCAGCAGCAGCAGCAGCAGCTGCTGCTACTGCTGCTGCTGCAGGCATTCGTGCGCTCCCCCTATCTCCTCTTTCTCTCTTTTATATCTTTCTTAATCTTCTTTCCTTCTGCTGCTGCTGCTGCTGCTGCTGCTGCTGCTTCAGCTGCTGCTGCTGCTGCTTTTGCTGCAGAAGGGGCAGCAT
>NW_013574209.1:0-335 GCF_000499745.2 Eimeria mitis | reverse complement strand
CTGCTGTTGCTGCTGCTGTTGTTGTTGATGATGTTGCTGCTGTTGCTGTTGTTGTTGTTGTTGTTGCTGTTGTTGTTGTTGTTGCTGTTGGTGATGGTGATGCTGTTGCTGCTGCTGCTGTTGTTGTTGCTTTTGCTGCTGCTGCTGTTGTTGTTGCTGTTGCTGTTGCTGCTTTTGCTGCCGTTACTGCTCTTGCTGTTTTTGCTGCTGCTGTTGCTGTTGCTGCTGCTGCTGCTGTTGCTGCTGCTGCTGTTGCTGCTGCTGCTGTTGTGTTTTACTTGTATTTAATTTCTCTCATTTTTGTTTCTTTTTTTTGCTTTTATTTCTTTCTATAT
>NW_013574208.1:2603-3216 GCF_000499745.2 Eimeria mitis | reverse complement strand
AAAAAGCCCCGCATGCAACGAAGAGCTCAGCGGAGAAAAGAAAGCAAAGAGTTTCTCAATTTACGCAAAGAAGAGATTGCATGCGCTGCTGCAGCAGACCCACAGCACTGAAGACAACTGTCAACAGAAGAAATATATCCACTTTCCAGTTTGGGGGATTCCTGGCAGCAGCAGCAGCAGCAGCAGCAGCACGCGGGCTACCTGGCAGCAGCAGCAGCAGCAGCAGCAGCAGCAGCAGCACGCGGCAGAGAGCTCGCATGTGCTGCTGCAGCAGACGCACAATACCGAAGACAACTTTACAGCATGGGGGATACCTGGCAGCAGCAGCAGCAGCAGCAGCAGCAGCAGCAGCACGGGTGTCTGTGTTTGCGTCGCGGCTGCAGAGGAGAAGAGGCGGCCTCTCATGCGGTGTAGCGCCCCTTCTTGCTGTAGCATACCTGTGCATGCATGCATATGCAATTTCTTTGTTTCTATGCATGCACAGTATAAATTTGTTGAATATTTATTATTTTCTCGGATCTCAATAGAAATTCACCGCGCAAGTGGAGACGCATGCAACGCATGCAACGCATGCAACGCATGCAACGCATGCAACGCATGCAACAACTAGCGG
>NW_013574208.1:1549-1760 GCF_000499745.2 Eimeria mitis | reverse complement strand
ATATATATATATATATATATATATATATATATATATATATATATATATTATATATGTATATATGTATGTAAAAAAATTTAAATTTATATAAATAAATACTATATATTATATTTACATAAGTATATAGTATATATTATATTTATATTATATTTATTTATTTATATAAATAAATATAATATAGAGTCTAGAGAAAACACCCTACACAGATACA
>NW_013574208.1:0-1337 GCF_000499745.2 Eimeria mitis | reverse complement strand
GCTGCTGCTGCAGCAGAGGCAGCAGACACACACGGAGCTGCTGCTGTATATACAGCAGCAGAAGAGAGGCGTGGGGTGTATGGGAGCGGAGTTGCTGCATCTATTCTTTGTTTATATATAATAAAACAGAAAGAATAAATAAAAAAATAAATAATATTTTATATAAATAAAAAATATAAATGATTGCTGCTGCAGAAGAGCGCAGCAGCAGCAGCAGCGCTGGCCTGGGCTGGGCGATGGGGGGTGGCAGCCGCAGCAGCAGCAACAGCAGCAGCAGCAGCAGCAGCTGCTGCTGCTGCTGCTGCTGCTGCTGTAGCATTAGCTGCTGTTGTTGCTGCAGCAGAGCATTTTAATGATATTTCTTTTATAATATTTAAGCTGTCGTTTGCTGGTGTTGAGGCTATAAACTCTATCTGGGTGTGCTGTCTGCTGCTGCTGCTGCTGCTGCTGCTGCTGCTGCTGCTGCTGCTGCAGCTGCTGGTGCGTGGTTGCGTGCAGTTTGTGTGGAGTCTATTGCGTCTATTGTTGTTATTTTTCTTTTTACGTTTGCTGCTGCAGCAGAGAGCAGCAGTTTCTCCCTCAGTTGGAGTGTACATACACCCCAAAAGGATGTACTCCCGGTGGAAGCCGCAGCAGCAGCAGCAGCAGCAGCAGCGGCAGCAGCGGCTGTTGGTGCTGCTCGCGCTGCTGCTCCTTTCGTGTGTCTTTGCTGCAGCAGCAGCAAAAGATGTATCTAAAGGAGCTACGAAAGAGGCAGCAGCAGCAGCAGCTGTGCAGCGGGAAAAACCATCAGCAGCAGCAGCAGAGAAGCAGCAGCAGCAGCAGCCACCAGCAGCAGCAGCAGCAGCAGCAGCAGGGGACCTCGCTGCATGCAACAAAAAACTAAAATATGCTGAGGAAAGAGCAGACAACGCAGAGAGCGATTTGTTAGTGTTTAGACAGAAGCACGAGGAGTCGCTATCTGCATGCACAAGCCAGCTGCAGCAGCAGCAGCAGCAGCAGCAGCAGCAGCAGCAGCAGCAAACAGAAGCTCTACGTTCTCGTCTTAATGATGAGCTAAAAGCAAAGACACAGCTAGAGACAGAAATAAGGAAGCAGCAGCAGCAGCAGCAGCAGCAGCAAGTTGAGATAGAAGACCTAAAGAGAGACCTAAAGAAAGCGCATGCAGAGCTGCAGCAGCAGCAGCAGCAGCAGCAGCAGCTCCGTGACCGCATGCAACGCATGCAGCAGCAGCAGCAGCAGCAGCACGGGGGAGCAGCAGGAACTGTAGACAAAGCCAAGGAGTTGCTGCTGGATCTATCACAAATATACATTGCTGCTGCTGAGTCTGCTGCTGC
>NW_013574207.1:12846-17446 GCF_000499745.2 Eimeria mitis | reverse complement strand
GCGTGCTAGGCGAAGCATGCAGCTAACCACGCAAACCACAGCAAAAGCAAGGTTGGGTACGCCGCAGCCCCTAATCTAAGCCAAAAGAGCTCGGTGTTATCTTCCAACTGTAATTCTCAAGTTCGGGCAGTTTAGGCCAAATGCGTACTCTCTGAATCGTATGTATACCTGGCGCATTTCCACATATGCTAGCACACCCAGCGAGTCATATCAAGCAGCGCCTTAGAGTGAATCCTACTATACCAGTCTATGCTTCATAGATAGGCGTTAGTGTGGTGATCATCTGACGCAATACAGGCGGCTTCAGCACGCAGCATCTCCACTGATGGAATACAAACTAACTCCCTGGCACGGCAGGATAGATACAGTGAAGTCGTGGATTCTTTATCATTCGGTCGCCGCCACGCAACCAGGAAGAGCCGGGGTGCAAATGCATCAAACTCAGTTGATGCGGCCTTGAGACCGCTCTACTAAAGAACGGCCGAGCTGTTTTCAGCCTGCTGCCCTGGAGACAGGAGAAACGCACGTCCTGAGCTTACCGCCAAAATCACTTTCTCATGTACTTCAACGCAACCCCCACTGAGAAGCTTTAAAAGCAGTGCCCCATTGCCTCATTGCTTTATATCCTACAACGGCAGAGGAGAGCGCCGCATGCAGCATATCATACGGGATAGATCACATGTCCAGCCCGCCTCCGCTTTAAGAAGAGCCCGGACTGATCTCACTTGACGCCACTGAAAATATCCTGTAATGTATACTACAGACGAATAGATAAAGATACATACTTCCTGAGTAGGAGGGAGTAACATTACCTAAAACTACTAGCCGCTACAAGGTGTACATGCGCGAGTGTGCATATCTCGGCCAAGCATGCATAAAGACTAGCTGCAAGCTCCTAAACAAGGCCTCTTAGAACCACACGATGATCGAGCTGACGATGTGAGGAGCACTGTATTCCGCCGGCATCTCAACCCGCGCCAGTTCATTTGGACTTCAAAGTTTTGCTGCCTTCGTGTAGGTGATGAACTACACGTAAGCACCACCTACTTCCTGAGCATACAGTTTCTCAGCTTCTAACGCAGCGTCCAATGGAGATACAACCGAGACCCTGTAACGGCTTTTCAAACACTATCGCCAGAGCTGCATGCCGATAGAGACTAGCTAGTTGCTAGCGGCTTAGGAGAGAACGCAGGCCGCCACTACCACGTCAATATCGCGTGTATGCTACGCACAAATTTTCTTATTGACAGGCGGCAGTCTGTTCCCCTGACTAGCATCTGCATTCAAACCTCTGCTAACGCTAATTAGGAACGCCACCCTCTCCACCATCTGAGCCGTGTCTGTAACTTAGATGATGGCAGAATACAAGTGACACAGTATACCTGAAATGCAAACAGAAAAAAGCAGGATAGTGTTTGTAAACGCACGAGCTGAACCATCGAGTTGTCTACAAACCCCACGTCACATCCTGACGAGCATACTCTTCCCCATATGCGCGGATGCACGCTGCTATACGTATGTTGCGTTTGCTGTCATCTTTTGCATGCGAAAGCATCAGTGGAATCCAATCGACTGAGCATCCCACTCTGTAGATGAAACTCTACCTGAAGGCCCTGTCGGCATAAGTGGGTTTGCTTCGAATACAGAAGCAGCTACCATAGATACTCTTACGAGACCCACTTGCTGAGCTCCGCGTGTAGTGTAACACCCTTGTGTCGTTCATTTTCAGCGGCACTTGACAAGCGAAAAGACACTGAGACGTGTCTTACGAACAATGCGCATCTTATGCGATGCCGAAGAAGCTTTGTTTAATTAAAACAATCTTATATTAATAAAAAAAATAATTTTAAATCTAAATCATTTTCAAAGTGTAAGTAGATGAGCAGCGCAAAGTATAAAAGTATAAGAGGGTTGAGCAGTGCGCACTTTCTACAGTCACAANTAAGTAGATGAGCAGCGCAAAGTATAAAAGTATAAGAGGGTTGAGCAGTGCGCACTTTCTACAGTCACAATTCGAGCGACTCCAGTATATCCCATCTTCAGCTCCATAGCACCCCAAAAATACATGTACCTCTGGTTGGTGGTGCAAGGAGAGTGGTCTAATGTTATAAAGATTTAGTTTATCATACTTCTGTAGCAACTGAAAAGACAACAAGGAATAACCTGAAAGCAGCATGCAAACACGGTAGCTGCATTGAGGTTCCCTTGGCGGAAACGTACTAACTGCGGCGCAACGCAGAGAGCAATGATATCAGGGCAATTCTGAACACCCACAGACCCGTCGTGGAGGCTTTCTAAGCCTATCACAACAACGAACCAGTTGTCATCAACTATGACTCCGTTCTTGCTCATGCTAGCCTAAAGCGCCAGTACTGCTGCGGCAGCATATTCTACGGCTCGGACAGCAACCACGTGAAGGTCGGCGCTATAAAGGGCATACGCTAGTGCCGCCAGCTCACATCCTGTCCATGCAGCAACAGTGTAAGCAAATAGACATATACGTTAGGAGTATTTCTATGTGCTACGAATGCCACCCATCCGCTACAGCTACTATCGGTCCCGCGAGAGGCGGTCGGGTACAGCTTTGCCTAGGAATGCAATTGAACTGTAAGTGGTCTCACCCGCACGGCGATGCTAAATTACTCCTGCCTATGATGGCACCCCGGAGATGCAGACTGCCTGCTAGCATGTGGACCCACGCCCTGCGTGTAGAATACCCACCGTACAATAGGATGCACTCCGCTGATGAGCTGGGGCGCAAGTGAAAGCGTTCAACTTGCCACTCAGTAATTTCATGGTTGCATATCTTGCATCAACGCTTTCTAAACAACCACGCAGGTAGCAAAAGAAAATTCCTTTCAAGATCCAGCATATTAGCCAGTACATCGCGCTCACGCTCTATTTCCAATAGAGACGAAATGCCAAAGTGCTGTGGTTTCTGACGTCGACAGTTTAGGAAACAACCACGGAATATGTAAACTGCTTGAAAGAAGTATGAGGAGCATCCCTACCCTAACCAACATATGAACCTGCCACTAGTGGCTGCGCAGAAAGACAAGCGTACGTCCTGAAAACAGTCCAACGAAATACTCAGCTGCGTGGAATGCCTGTACACACGCTGCACCCATGTGACAACCGCAGACGTACTATGGGTACAGCGTCTATAATTTTTGTCTCACATTGCCAGGTGAGGCGGCAACGTAATGCAACACGTGCTGTATATGAATGGGTGTTTTGCCTATTTCTTATTTTGTCTACTGCAGAAGTAATGAAGGTAAAAGCTGGCACGGGATTAAACGATCTATAGAACAACATATCTCACACTAAGATTCACGTTGAAGACGTGTGGAGCTGAAGACCCGCCCAACACCATGCCACCTCTGGGCATCCGAAACGTAAAGAAGAGAGCAGAGCTGAATGAAATTCCAGCGCCAAAGATACACCACCTCAGAATCCCCATTAACTGACAAAAAAATAGTGCTTTATCTGGAATATTCCAAAAGGCAAAGAATATATCTACATATACCGCTCTAGTTTTCGGGTCGTTGCCCCATTTACCCTTTAAACTACCAAATCCCAACAAGCGCTATCACAGAGTGTGCATTGTTTTCAGCAACGTACGGCCTGCGACAAGAAGAGCGCTTGAACGTAGGAGGCAAGGGTTGTTGTTGATCAAGCTGCCAGGTGCTGAGCTGAAATTCCTGGGTTTATAGATTTTCTTTGGAGAAAAACTATACCGAAGTGAGATGCAAGTACATGGCAACTACGAACTGCAATTTGTCTAATACAAGGCTTTCAATAACATAGCCAGGGAGACTGCTGAGAACTAGGCTCGAGCCCACTGCTCACATGCTGAGACCGATATATAATTAAAATCATCGTCACCCAAATACAAACAATATGCCTTTTCTGAAGAACCTAAGGAAGGCTTAGGCTTTCTGTAGAGAAGGAAAGGAGGCTTGCATCCGGTTGTTCTGCATACATGCAAGGTGAAGCTCACAGCCTTAAAACAGCCAGGAAGAGNCTTGTTTTATTCTCTTCTATGTTTTTTAATTTATTTGTTTATTCACATAGAAGGCTTTCATCTGCTCCAGCATTCTCCCTAACAATACAAGGCGAAAGAACGGAGATCATAAGCAAATACTCGACTGCTGCTTTTGGAAAAGGCTGTGAGTCTGCAGGGGATGGGAATGATATGCTAGGCGTCTGGGGCATACGATCTGTGGCTCCACACCCGTCAACATTTCGATATATGCTAAGACGAAGAAAAGCACACGCGTGAAGACCCCAACAAATGCAGTTGGCACTGAAACGCGTTGAAAAGGCGCAACAAACACACTTCCTGGGGCGCAGCGAGTAGTCTCTGAGGACTGAATTTCAGAGACAAGACCTACGCAGCAGCGTAGCTGTAGATGACGCGTTCTGCTGCTACGATGCTGGACGGCACAAGCAGGCTGCAGAATGCCAACATTCTTTGCTGGAATGTTATTTTTATGTAAGTGACCCCAATGAGAACTCAATGGATACACTTGAATGAAGGCATTCTCAACCCACTTCCTGCACTCCAATAGATTTAAAAAAACCGGAAACAGCAAAGAAT
>NW_013574207.1:10341-12798 GCF_000499745.2 Eimeria mitis | reverse complement strand
AACTGCAGGGTCTTCTACACGTTTGTACACACTTTCTGTACCCAGCGAATTGTATAAAGAGTATGCTTGCTCCGCATAAATTCTTCAGCGATACATCATAACAACCAGCTACCAGAGTGCGTCAGATTAAGTATTCAAAGCAGAATGTAGAGTTGCGCAGGATTCAACTGTTACTAAACTAACTACAGCAACGCCACAGAACATATCCACCAGAGGCAGAGATGAATTCATCAGACTATCTATACATCTCAAGGCGAAACGTTGCGGCTGCATTGGAGGGCGCCACCCACTGTCTGTAGCCAAGATGCGTGCTCGATTCATCAGATGCACAATGTGTAAACGTTTAGGGTTCGGTAGCCTGCGGAGCTCGTAGCGCTATCCGTATACACCGCCAAAGAGACAACCAAAGGAAATCTTGCACAAAACACAACTCCACAGACCCCAGACACAGTTCGTCTAGACAGTGGTTCAGCACAGTTTCTATAAGCAAAGTTCAAGAGTAGTTGCTCGCGCAGGCGCAGCATTCGCATGATGAGCTACAGCGCGACTAAAGATGATTTCCAATGTGAAGTAGAATTTTTGTTGCGTTGACGAAACTGCGAGAACCCCCTACGGAACTGCCGTGCAGCAAGCATCTGAATGAAGGACATACAAGCTGCAAGATAAAGAGAGTGCATGCGAAGGAATAAACATATGCCTTTAGTACTTACCCAACCCACAGTACCTTTTCCTGTTTGGGTATAAACACGGAACAAAGGATCTACTAGCTCATGACAATCAACACCAGTTTAGCACTGTATGCGAAACCCTACAGGGGTGTGTAGAGTAGCGGCCTCAGCCTTGATGATGATCATCTGCAACATATTTGCAAGCGGCTGCGGCATAGAGCATCAGTGATATTTTTCGGGCCAATCTGCCAATATGACCCACTTGCTGAAACCACGGTATCTATAAGAACGTCGAAGCAAATGGACCCGATGCGGGTGTGGCTTCTGAAGCCGTTTCTGTATTTTTTCCCCTTCCACAAAACCAGCAATGCAAAACGAGGTGGCTAGAAAGAACTCTGCATTCCTACTTATGCAGCACCTGTGCAAGCAGATTAGAAAGATATGTAAGCACGCGTTCGCAGACTTGACGTACAACCTGCAGCGATGAACGAGAGTGCAGCGCATCCAGCCCGAAATATGTGCGAAACGCTCAGTAGTGAGAATATTTTAACTTCTAGTAGGCTGTTGACTTCAAGGTGAACAGCTTATTTATATTTTTTTGGTTTAGGGTTTTCGGTTTTGATTACTTCATAGGCCCAGCGATACATAAACACCGCTCCTTACAGCAGAGCTGGAGAGGTGTACACAACGCCGAAATCAAGTTGACACTGCAACTCGGGTTGCAGGAAAGCGCAGCGTAGGCGCACTAGCTGAGAGAATATGAATTCAAATTTGAACGGAAAGCTATAGACAAGTGCTCCTCTTATTCTGGCCGCGTATCGTTATCATATAATGCAAGCGAAACTCGAGACTCACATCCTGCAGGTAGAAATATGCATCTCCCCCCAAAGCTTGCATCTGCACTCAACTGCGGCATAGCCAATGCAGACAAGATGAAGCATACTTCTCAACTCCCTAATGTATATGGATATAGATGTCTTAAGAAACAGCGAAATCTGCGCAGGGCAACCGCTACGCACCTTCTGTGTATCGTCCCATTGCCTGAAACCGCTTATATGAATAAGCCGGTAAGCAGCACGTAAACTATCACATCACACTTGAATTAGTGTTTTAATTTATATCTGTTTCATCAGCAGGCAATCAATCCTGCGTCTTCGTCGTAGTGTTTTCACTGTCATCTAAGCCATTCTCAGCCAGCGAAGCGAACGGGCAGCAATACTCACTCCCTGCACCACAGGCAACGATCTATCCAAAGTAAAGCTGCATGCAAGACTGCACTAATACAAGAATATCGCAATCAGGAATACATGCACAAACCGCATTCTGATTTATTTTCCTCACTCGTAGAAATAACGCCTGGGGGAAACCCCTTTGACTCATTTCTATTGAAACCGGAGCCATACTAAAAATAGCAAACGCACATGCTGATGGCCGCAGCATTCATAATTGTAGGTTCCTGGATCTCAGCCTCCGTTTCTGTGTTTTGCGATCAAGACATTTCGTCTAACCCCCTGTATCAGCCCAAGACCCCCTCTACAAAGTACACGTACTTTCTGTTCAGATCGCATGCGTGGTTCGCGCTGTATGCTACTACATTTTTAACTGCTGCCGGACACCGCGCTGCTCAGGCTGCACGAAGCCGTATCCGCGGAGCCTGCTGGCTGCAGTGGTTTGTACCGTCATAGTCTCCACAGATTACCACAGGCCGGGAGATTGCCGAAAGCAACCACTACATACTGCAGAAGTACCTTTGCTTTCACACGCGCTTCAGCAGTGAGGGCCTTCACGG
>NW_013574207.1:7134-10309 GCF_000499745.2 Eimeria mitis | reverse complement strand
CTATAAGCAGGAGGGTAGGACGCACAAGCTTTGACGGATGCACTCGGAATTAGTATAGAAGCTTCCTGAAATCACCCTAAACCCTAAACCCTAAACCCTAAACTTTTAGGTATCACTAAAACCAAAGGGAAACCCAACCCCACTCTTTATAGCTTGGTTGCGGTCTGTGTAGGGGAGCGAAACTCTATATAGTTGACTGCCCAGCACAGCTTCTATTCTCCACGCGCTGCGAGCTTCAGAACGAACTAAATCCTAGCAGGAATATATGAAGCATATTTCGAGAATATAATGGCCAGTGAAGATGCGGCAAAAAATAGCCTGGAGCTGCAACTCAAGCAGATAAGAGGCAAGCAGTTGGCGACTGCTTGTTGCATCTTCTGGTTTCAACCCTACAGAAAAACAAGTGCGTACATTCTGCAAGAACGTAAAGTTAAGACAAGTAATGCGCGTGTTATCTTAGATAAACTTTATCCTTCTCTCATACAGCTTGGCTCGCCACACCCAGTATCAAAGCAGTTTAATACGACATATAGCTGTCTAAGCAGGTACGCCTCTGTCGCAATAGGCATAGACAGGCAGCCCCCGCAAAGCTTCTCGTGAGCGTTACTGCCGCTGAATGAAGCCAGGCGTCACCAGCAGAACGGCCGAGCACAGGCTAACACCAATTTGTATTAAGACAAAAAACTATAAGAGAAGAACTCACTTTCTAAAATCAATCAAGTCCTAAACCATGTGTCTCTGGTGTTNACAAAAAACTATAAGAGAAGAACTCACTTTCTAAAATCAATCAAGTCCTAAACCATGTGTCTCTGGTGTTTCTTTGGAAGCATATACAGCTGGAGCAAGGCAAACCACTAAGAAGAAAATCCTAACCTGCAGATGCTGCAGGCGGGCTGCGCTGCCAAGGAATTCAAAGTTTTCACAGCAGTGGAGAGACTGAAGACTTACAAGCTGTGAAAGCGGTGGACCTCAGCAACCACAACAGCAGCACAGGTCAGCACCGGCTGCAGCAATATTCAAAGCTCTGTAAGAAGGGGAGTCAATGAAGGCCAGCAAGGGGTCGATGCGTTGACGAATGCACTGTGAAGCAACGGCTCGAGGAGAGGAAAAAAAAAAACAAAAAAAAAACGATTGCTGCCTGCAATACATGTAGGCAGAAGTGGTGTGAAACTTGCAAAGGGGAACGGTACTTTGTGAGGCATTCAGCTCTGTCCCCAGGTCTAAGCACAGGCCAACGAATGCGGGTAGAGCTCTGGTGTTGTATAAAGAGAAGAAAAGAAACGGAAACGCAATATACAATATACATATGGTGTCGTATAATTGTGTGTGGGGATGCGCTGTCGGCTTCTGCATCAGCGACGCACAAACTGAGCACCGTCGAGCATCACAACAGTTTTTGTTTATCTCTTTCTTTAGGTTTTCAGTTTGTATATGCCATACACAAAGCCCTACACATCATATATAAAACAATTAAGAAATCAAAACTTACATCCTGCACGTAGTAAAGCAGCCACTGCCCGGCATCATCCTCTCGCGGGTTATCTTGAAATATCATGTATTTGCATTATGCCTTCAAAACTTTTATTCTTTATCCCTTGCAGAAACTCTACACTTCTCAGTGTGGTGGTAATGCCGTGAATCACGTGAAGACCAGCCTAAGGGGATGAGCAGCAACTCACTTCCTGGATGCAGCAGGCTCTCTCTTTTTTGTTTCAGTTGTGTGGCGGTGTCGCTGTTGCTGCTGCTGGTACTACAGGCTTTGCAAATATATCCACTTGCATACATTCCATAGGAACAGCAGCGGTGAAGGAACAAATTCACAGCCTTTCTTACCCCGCCTGTACGCCTGCATTATAATCCTCAACAAACGCACTTTCTGCAACAAAGGGAACCAGGATCTGTGCTTGTGTATAACAACAAGACGCCTTGGATTGTGTCTACTACTGACCCTTTCGCCGCCGCAACTGAACTTGTAGTGGCGCTAGCGTCGCCTATCGTGCATCGCCAGAAACTAATGATTATACAGCACACATCAACAGCCGGAGAGCAAACATTTGCAATACCAGCAGTATCACCACCGCCGCTAGAACCCGCTGAAGCACCCCAACCATGTTCTGCACACCCGAAGAAAAAGGCCTAAACATACGTCCTAGAAAATGCACAGTTTAAAAGAACCATCCAATATAGGCTTTCTATCACGATGCACCACTGCATCCACGCGATGGATATGCTGCAGCTACGTCGTTCTTTCACACTCAGCGATTGCTGGTGAAAGATATTGCATTCGCGAAAGAATCTTTGATCGCTTTCTGAGGCTTGTAGTAGATGTAATCTATGCTGCAGAACCCTAGATGCAGCGCACCCAGTCGCTACTCAGGGCACACTGCAGAGCCCATACGACGCCCGCGCCCCCCAGGTGTACAACACTCATTGCAGTTGTGTTTTTAAACTGAGGAAGAGGGGCTCACAACCTGCAAGGACGATGCCTCATACGTCAGAGCTATCGACAACTATAACGCAGACAGCCACTCTGTGTATTCGCACCGCTTCAGCTAATTACAGAGCCAGTGCGCAACCATTGTGCTAGCGGCTTACACAGGCCCTTTGTATGGCATCGCTATGTTTGTTTAAATAATAATTTTTAATATTTATTATTTTATTTATATTCAGTTTCAAAGTTTCAGCGGCTCGTTTTCTCCAGGGTGTGCAGGATACGCGTCAACAGCATTCTTGCTCTTGTGTTACCTCTTCATACAAAACGCCTCACTTCCTGTTTCGGTATTAACAGCTCTGTGTTAGCTTACAGAAAATAAAAAAAGAAAGATAGCTACATTTGATATATAAAAAGCTGCTGCTCATCTGCTGTTTGTTGTTTCTGAACCCTGAAAGAGGAACCCGCATCCATACACCCGAAATCCCCATTAAGAGCACTCAACCCCGAGCTGCACTGTGAAGTATATGAAGTAACTTGAATGCACAAAACAGCAGAATTTCAGTGGAAATTAATAAAATATGTTTTCTATTGCGGGGGTGTTTCAGGGTGTGGCTGCACACAAATGCAAAATCTTTATAAACGCACAACCTGAACACATACAAAAAAGAAAAAATTAAATATTGAATGAATCGTGACTTCAGATAAAAACAGCTGCTTACTCACTCTCCCTTTCCGGTATAG
>NW_013574207.1:6638-7034 GCF_000499745.2 Eimeria mitis | reverse complement strand
AAAAAAAAAAAAAAAAAAAAAAAAAAAAAAAAAAAAAAAAAAAAAAAAAAAAAAAAAAAATACCTGAGGTACAGAGATACTTGGCTCCATCGACGACGTCCCCCAGGTCGACGACAAGCCGCAAATTTTGATCATAGAGACGACGCACAGGCCCCGCTATAGGTGTTATTACCTGCAGCAGCAGCAGCAGCAGCAGCAGCAGCAGCAGCAGCAGCAGCGGCAGCAGCAGCAGCAGCAGCAAAAGCAGAAGAAGGAGATGTAGTGTTGCTGCTGTTGTTTTTAATCGTAGAGAAAAAGAAGACACGGAGACAGAGAAATTTATGTGGGGGGATGCAGTGTATATACACAGAAAAGAGAAAATATAAATAGATAGATAAATAAATAAATAAATATATA
>NW_013574207.1:3585-3943 GCF_000499745.2 Eimeria mitis | reverse complement strand
GCTGCTGCTGCTGCTGCTGCTGCTGCTGCTGCTGCTGCTGCTGCTGCTACTGCTGCTGCTGCTGCTGCTGACCTCGAAGCTTCGGCGCTGCAGAGAAGAGCCCCTGGGGGGGCAGAGTGCGGTCCCCCACATTGCGTGGGTGGTGTTTGTGTTGGTGGTGGGGTTGTTGTTTTTGTGTGTTTATTATATTATATTAAATATAATATAATATACTTATATGCTGTTAGATATATAAATAAAAGATGGTTCTATCAACCTGCTGCTGCTGCTGCTGCTGCTGCTGCTGCAGTGTCGGCTGCTGCTGACTCAGACGAGAGAAGCAGAGGAGAGACAAAAGACAGGAGAGGGCATGCAGCGT
>NW_013574207.1:1431-3332 GCF_000499745.2 Eimeria mitis | reverse complement strand
CTCAGACGAGAGAAGCAGAGGAGAGACAAAAGACAGGAGAGGGCATGCAGCGTTGCTGCTGCTGCTGCTGCTGCTGCTGCTGCTGCCCCTCTGCTGCAGCGCCAAGGAATCCCGAGGATTGAAGCACAGCGCGGGCCGCAGCAGCAGCAGCACTGTCAGCTGCACTCACAGCAGCAGCAGCAGCAGCAGCAGCAGCAATAGCAGCAGCAGCAGCAGCAGCAAAGAATTACTAAAGCTTTTATCAATATGCTTAAAGGGGAGAAGTAAAAGAAGAAACAAACAGCAACAAAGAAGGTCTCGATCTCCCAGCTGGCCCGCCGGGCCGTCGTCAGCTGCTGCTGCTGCTGCTGCTGCTGCTGCTGCTGCTGCTGCTGCTGCTGCTGTTAGACAGAGATGCAGAGAGATAAAGAACAAATAAAAACCCTAAAGCGCTGAATATTACAGTTTTTCAGTATTTGCATGCCTCAAACACGCTGCTGCTGCTGCTGCTGCTGCTGTCTCGATAGTTGAGGAGAGATGTGCATCTACCTTCTGTTCTTTTTAAATATATTTAATTATTTTTTCTTTTATTTCACACTAAATTTATTTTGCTTCAGCATGCAGCAGCAGCAGCAACAGCAGCAGCAGCAGCAACAGCGGCAGCAGCAGCAGCAGCGCGCGTGACCATCGTCATTGCGGTGCGGCGCCCCAGGCCATGCTGGCTCTTTGCTTCACACAAAATAATATAAATAATAAATTATATTTTTTTAAATAAATTAAATTAAATAATATAAATGAAATTAATAAAACAAAAATCATATACTGGCTGGGGTGTATGCTGAGCTGCACAGGGACACCGCCGATCTGTTACTGCAGCAGCAGCAGCAGCACAGCCATTTTATAAATACTGTTCGATTAAGTTCATTGTAGAGCTAGTGAACATATAGTTACTACTTTTTTATTATTTATTTTTTATATTTTTGTATATATATATATATATATATATATATATATATATATATATATATATATATATATATATATATATATATATGTTGCTGCCGCAAAGAGTAAACAAACACACAGATAAGAGACAGGGGGGAGACAGAGAGAGACAAACATAGAGAGGAGACAGATATAGAGAAAGGAGAAAGAGATAGAGAGGAGACAGAGACAGCTCATCGGCTGCAGCAGCACTCCCTGCTGCAGCAGCTGCTGCAAGGCAACGGCCCCTTAGACAGAGACAGAGACAGGCACTGCAGCAGCAGCCGCAGCAGCAGAGTAAAGCAGCAGCAACACAACTAGGGTTTAGGGTTTAGGGTTTGGTGGTGTGTCTCTCAATAGGTACAGTGGACGTTCTCTATATAACTCCTAACTAGGGGGACGCCAGCTTAGCTAGCTGGCTAGCTGAAAAAAAAGGGCTTGATACATGCGGGGCCAGCTAGCTAGCTAGCTAGCTAGATGGCTAGCTGCATAATTACCTAGCTAGCTGGCTAGCTAGCTAGCTAGCTAGATGGCTAGCTGCTTAATTACCTAGCTAGCTAGCTAGCTAGCCGAACAGACAGCCGGGTGTGTACATGCGCAGAGACGCAGACAACAATTTAACAACTGAAGATAACTCGCAGCTAGCCGGCAAGCCGACTGCCTGGCTAGCTAGCTAGCTAGCTATATAGATAGCTAGCTAGCTAGATAGCTAGCTAGCTAGATGGCTAGCTAGCTAGCTATTCAGGCACCTGGTCAGCCGTGTGCCCGGCTGCCCGACTGCCTGGGTGGCTGGCTACAGGTGGCTGCAAGGCTAACCAGCTAACCAGCCATCTACCTAGCTAGCTAGCTAGCTAGCTAGCNTGGCTACAGGTGGCTGCAAGGCTAACCAGCTAACCAGCCATCTACCTAGCTAGCTAGCTAGCTAGCTAGCTAGCTAG
>NW_013574207.1:0-1331 GCF_000499745.2 Eimeria mitis | reverse complement strand
TGGGTGGCTGGCTACAGGTGGCTGCAAGGCTAACCAGCTAACCAGCCATCTACCTAGCTAGCTAGCTAGCCATTACCCCCTGTCCCCTTAGGGCCCCCAAACACTGCGTAAGCTGGTACCCGCTGCAGCGCTGCTCTCTGCCCCCAAGGGGCCCTGCTGCCCCCACCCCCAGTCCTAGCGAACGACAAACAACTCAAACACTTTAGGGGCCCCCCAGGGGGCCCCCTTACATCTAGGAACACAGGGGCCCCCACCACTGCAGTGGGGACCCTAACAATACAATCGGGGCCCCCAACACTGCTACCGGGGCCCACAGCAGTGCTAGGGGGGCCCCCAACAGTGCTATGGGGGCCCCTAACAATGCCGTGGGGGCCCCCCCAGTACCCTGGGGGCCCCTAGCAGTGCCAGGGGGGGGCCCCCATGCACACCGCCTGAGCAGCCAACGAGGACGGGGGGGCCCCTAGACCCCAAGCCCTATAAACCCCAAACCCTAAACCCTAAACCCTAAACCCTAAACCCTAAACCCTGATTGAGTTTATCTATGCGGTGTGGCTCTGACACATCTCCTCGAGGCAGCTGAGGGTTATCGATTTGGGGCGTTCTATGGGGAGGCCGAGGGCACGGGCCCACACTGCAGTGTACATACACCCGAAACAGCAGCAGCAACACTGAGTTGCTGCAGCGCAGCAGCAGAGGCCACCGCAGCAGCAGCAGCAGCAGCAGCAGCAGCAAGAAGCAGCAGCAGCAGAAGCAGACAGCACGCAACACCAACAGAAAGCCAGAGGCCACAACGCTACAGCAGCAACAGCAACAGCAACAGCAACCGCAGCAGCAGCAACAAAAACAGCAACAACAACAAACAGCAGCAGCACAAATAGAATCAGCTGCAGCACTATAAAGAACAGCAGCAGCACGAATAGCAGCAGCAGCACCACCACAACCGCAACCACCACCACCACTACCACCACCAGCACCACTACCACCACCATCACCACCATCACCACCACCACCAGCAGCAGCATCACCACCACCACCACCAGCAGCAGCAGCACCACCACCACCACCAGCAGCAACAACAACAACAGCAGCAGGAGCAGCAGCAGCAGGAGCAGCACGTACCGAACTGCGAAGCAATACCAATGGACCTGGAGACCCCAAAGAGAACGGTATAGAAGCGCTCGTGCTGCAGCCCCAATGCATGCAGCAACACCCCAGAGTGACAGTCCACGTTAGGATAAGGGTTCGATACCTTCCCTGCAACATATATATATATTTATATATATATATATATATATATATATATATATATATATATATATATATATATATAT
>NW_013574206.1:1901-3218 GCF_000499745.2 Eimeria mitis | reverse complement strand
GGTACCGCTTATCGGTGACCACCGGCGGTCCGTCACACTTCTTCCCCACGACTGTGTGTATGTTGACCTTCGGGGTTTAAGGAAAGCGTCGCTTGACACCTCAGCCTTTGTAGGAAGGAGGCTCTAATATATAAGGGGTATATATAGTATATAATGAAAACATGAATCATATACTGTGAATGATGCATAGAGCAGTTACAGTTGGGAAACAGACCGTGTGTGGAGCCTCACTTGCCATGCTTCAGGGGTGCGATCTCCGCACATTTGCACTAAGCTAACTCGCGTCGCCATTCCCTTGAATTTGAACAAAATGAGAACCGTTTTGCTCGCGACATCCTCGTGTGTCCCTCCCTACTATTCTGTGCGTGTTGCTGGAGCTGTGCAAGCACCTCAGTGGTACATAGCTGGAAGCCATCCTTCCACATTTGCACTCCTCGTAGCATACTGCCCAGAAAGAGAACGTGTGACCAAGGATATGCATCTTAGCGCCCATGCACAGACAGTAGCGGGGCCTGTTGGCCGTTGCAATGGGCACTTATTCAGCGTGAATATTTACTGTATGAGGCCCAAAGATATGTTTGACACCCTTGGTAGTACTGGAAATGAAAGAAGTGCAATGTGTACTTGCGACAAGCGAATGCAATTTAGACGGTTTGGTATCGTTTACATCAACGACTTATTTCCGTATTGTGCTCACTAGATTTATCGCGCGGTCTCCACAACTTCTAGCGTGGTTATGGGTTTGTAGAGCACTTGTTTGATTTTGTAGGTGCTGCATAATCATCGGCATGCAGTGCGCTCAGTGGAACGCGCTCTCGCTACATTAGGAAGGCCATCGAGTTCTAGTTGCTGGCAAGCAACAAGGCAGCGCAGCCTTCAAGGCTTTAAACAAGTTTTGCCCTTTCTACCGTAAAGTGACTGGAATCAGTCACCAGAGATTAAAGAAGTAGTTAGACCCCAAAGCAGCGAAAACGTAGCGCAAGGAACGACGGCGATATGGTTACATTCGGTCGTAGCAGCCTTATTAGCACCCCAGTTCTAAAGAAGGCGGTCCCCCTAACATCATCCCCCTTCCTTGGAGCAATTGAAGGAATAATTTTCACCTCTGTTAAATCACATTCAGCTTCCAATGGACAGGCGGCCCGCCGCATGCCGCCAGTACACCGCATTGCGCCTTTCCCTGTTGCTGCTTAAGCGTAGCTCTAAGGTACAGGCAGCACTTGTTCGCCAACGGACGAACTGCTGTAAAGAGGCAGGCATCTGCCCTCAACTAGCGTCTTTAGGCAACATTCAGTGCTGAACAAAGATACAAGGGAG
>NW_013574206.1:0-1780 GCF_000499745.2 Eimeria mitis | reverse complement strand
AATGAAGGTCCTCGATTTTAGCATAGAAGTGTCGTGAACTGCAATCGGGTCGAAAGGCTTGATATGAGCGTTTCAAAGGAGAACAGGGCCTCACCCCTAGTTTCCAGGCTCATGAGCACGGCGTCACCAAGGCCCGGCGATGTTAAGGACAGAAGGCCGCCTGCCATGAGCTGCAGCACACTTGTTGTTGAAAGGCAACCAAAGGTAAAAGCATAACCAACTCCCCTTGGCGGCGTGCGCCGACGCCATGTCAAATTATCGAACACTCTTTTGTCCCACAGTAGTCTGTCAGTACCCGTGTAGAAAAGTAGCACCACCTCCAGACAGGCCATGCTACACGAACTACAGTGACGCTGGGTTAGCGAAACTAGGGACGTTTCGCATTGCGCAGCATCACAAGCTTGTCAGTGACTTGATAACTACTACCTGCAATCCGTGCTGAGTACCTGCTACACCTTAGCCTGTGAGAAGGCTAAGGGGTAACGTAATCAGCAGATAATACAGATTCCAGTGTCGTGCATCGTTGCCCCCGCGAAGCTGTCATCCCAAGATTCTCCACTCGGTAAATCAGTCAAAATTTCATGTGCAATGAATCCGGTTAATTAATTCTGGATATGCAGCTTAATATTAGTATCGATGAGTAAGCTTCCGCAGTCGTGTACTTGCGGTGCGAAGCACACTCCGTCTGCGTTCGCTACACAGGAACGCCGTGTTTTAACGGGGAAAGTACACATTATATGGCATTATAACCACATAATACAACATTACAACCGCTATTCACTTCGCTGGGTTGGTAATCGCCTACAAGCGGAGTGGAAGACCCCGTACGGCGCAATTCCACCGCTGCGAGTAACTGCCAAGACCCACCACCGTCTGCAGTGCTCGCCTTCCCCCCTCCGCGGCGGTGTCCCGCCCTTAGCAGTGCGGTTTGGTTCACCGAACAACTTAAGAAGCTCAGTTGAACAATTTTATTCCCACTCGTGTAGTGTTTGTCTGCGAGTTCCCAGCTCGACTGTCCCTGCTTCTGAATCTCGGGTTTCGCCGAGCATCGAAAATGCCGCTTACTTTGGGGGATGTCTTCCCAAACTTCGACGCTGAAGCGTTGGGGGTTGAAAGCTTCAATCTCTACAACTATTTGGGTGACAGCTGGGGCATTATGTTCAGGTAAGACGACCGAGGTCACACCCTTCACCCTGGAAATGTTTGTCCAGGGCCCAATATGCATCACCGCCTGTCCCAGCTGACGGGGGATTTTTAGGTGTAGAATCTATTCTTGATCAAAGGAAGGCGTTGACTAGGGCGTGTTAGTCGGGAGTATCTGCGAGGGTATGTCTGCAGCCATCCCAATGACTTCACTCCCGTGTGCACGACGGAGCTCGCAGAGGCCGTCAAGCTCCACAAGAAGTTTGCGGAGAAGAAGTGCAAGCTTGTCGGGTTTTCGTGTAATGATATGAACAGTCATAAGGTGAGTGGAATGGGGCGGCCTAAGCAACCACATACAGAGTCCACCCTCCATGGAAACTCATGGTTTCCATATCCCACCTAGACAAGAGTGGAACGAGCTGGAAACGAGCTGGAGAGCAGTTTTTCCCATTGTGGATGTGTTTTGACGTATTTGAGTTCCTTAGTGATGTTTTGAGTGCCCTTGGAGAATGCGGAGGACACCTGATTTGCTCTTACGTCATTATCGCTGCACGTTGTTGCGCAGGAGTGGGCTAAGGACATTATCTCTTACGGGGGAGCTACTGGAGAGCTGCCATATCCAATGGTGTGCGATCCA
>NW_013574205.1:1304-3489 GCF_000499745.2 Eimeria mitis | reverse complement strand
AATTGTATACGACAGAAGCATGATTGGCACGTGGGCCTCATTAGATTTCACAGGCTCCGAGGCAGTCGGTTGAGGGGTGTCAGCGAGCCGTGTCTTGTTGGCCGCCGACCAGCGCAACTGGAGTCGGCAGCCGATGTTTCGCTTTGCGGAGTTGTGTGGGTATAACACGATTAATATTTTGCATAGTAACTCTGTAGCTGCTCGGGGATGGCTATTAGCAACAACCTTTTGAGCTGCGGACGGCCGTAAAAGATCTGTCTCCTGTAGTTGGCTGCCGACTTGTTTGGCGCAGGCTTCGGCTTGCAGCCGTGTATACACGCATGCGAGGTATTTGACTCGACCATTTACTCAAAAACGGCTTGTTAATGAATGCTATTGGAATTATTGTTACATTGACAATTCAATGGACAGTGAAGGCCTGGACCACTCGCCAAGCAATGCTTCATTGGACAGCAGGGAAAACCTGGCCGAACGAAAGCCGTCTCATCGTAGCCGATAGAGCAATAGCAGGCTTGCATTTTAGCAGAGGAACCTCTAAATCTACAACTAAACCAAAAAGCCTTAATAATACAATCAAGTCACTAGAAAGCAGCCGCCCTCCCCTCAGGCTCCAGCCCTCCTGGGCGCAATGGTACAAGGGCCTCAGGCTGATGATGCGGGGAAAACGCAACCTACTCTGCCATGTTGCAACACATATTGCTGCAATTTGCAAGTTCCGTTGCAGGGCAAACTCACAAGCGTGTTTATCCACGCCCTCTGTCGATGCTTTCTCGCTAATACTGTGAGCAATTATCATCACTCGCTTGGCCCTCCATTCTCAGCCCGTCGTATCGCTGCTTCACATCGTTGCCACGAAGCCAATGGCTACTGCAGCAAGGCCGAGAAAACCGGGTAAGAGAGCCGGAGCGGAGTTTTCGATGGCGTTGACGATGCGGCCCCACTGCTCCTCCCTGCAGAATGCACACAGGCAAAGAAAAGAAGGGCCGTGCAAGGTCTGCCTGAACAAACAAAGGGGGTATGATTCTGAGTTCAAGGAGCTCACGTGAAGGGAGAACTTTCACTTTTCTCCGGCAGAACGTCAGGCGTCGTCATGCAAATCAAAGCAGAGCCTTCTTTTGTTTCTGTTTCAACCTCCTGACCACCCTGTTTCTCCTGGGCAGTAGTAGATGTCTTGGTTGTTTTAGTGCAGGTGACGATTCGGCAGTCGGCAGTGGCGTCATCTGAAGGGTTGTACATGGCAACGAGCGAAACGTTGTCCTGGTTGGAGTACACTGTATCGTCATCCTTTCTCGATGGAGGCATTGCACTGAAGTTGCTGTAGGCTTTCTTCCACTGATCCACTACGGCAGCGCAGTTGGGGGCACTAGCATCATCGACAACGTGGTATGCGTATGTGCCGCTCCCGAAGGTTTTAGAAACTGTATCAGACTTCCCTTCTCCTGCTTCTTCCTGGACGCACAAAGAGAGCAATAGCCTGCGGCAATAATTATAAGACGGCGCAACCCCTACGGAGGCACGGGCAGTGAAGTAAACAACCTACTTTAATCAAGGCGTCACAAACGGGCTTCCAAACCCATGCTGCATATCCGCTAGAACCTGGCTCTCCTTCTTCAGGCAGTCTTTTGTCTGTGCCCTGTTGAGGTATTACGAAATCATTGAAACCGGCCTTCTTACGAGCATTGTTGATCTCGGAGAGGCATGTGCCATCATCTCCTGCGGAGCGAGATAAAATAGTGCCATAACGGGCGCCCTGATTTGCTTATCAACCGTTTTCTGAAGCATTAAAATCTACACTGACCAATGGGCAAATCTACAGGACTGGCCTACCTGGCTGGGTTTGCAAGCAAAGGCACCACTTCAAGCATTCAGCTTCACCCACGACAAGCCAACGTACCCAGTTTGACAGCGTATGTGGTTGTTTTTGTTGTTGATGGTGCTTGAGGTTCCTC
Source organism: Eimeria mitis (assembly GCF_000499745.2). Lineage (NCBI taxonomy): Eukaryota > Apicomplexa > Conoidasida > Eucoccidiorida > Eimeriidae > Eimeria > Eimeria mitis. The sequence goes on along the minus strand of NW_013574205.1, from coordinate 1,540 downwards.
GGCACCGCTCCCATCAGCTTTGGCCAAGAGGAGCAGCGAGGCACTGACGACCGCGAACAGGCGGAGAGTCGGCATTGTTGCCATACATAAAGTTGGAGGCCCCGATATGCGCACTTAAACACAATTTATTGAAACCTTCCACCACAAACAGTCTCCAAATTATTTATGAGAAAGGGATGCTCGGCAGAATGAGATGCTTGACCGGTTTTCTTTGGCTCAGATATGCTCAATGCGCC
>NW_013574205.1:1049-1204 GCF_000499745.2 Eimeria mitis | reverse complement strand
AGCTTTGGCCAAGAGGAGCAGCGAGGCACTGACGACCGCGAACAGGCGGAGAGTCGGCATTGTTGCCATATATAAAGTTGGAGGCCCCGATATGCGCACTTAAACACAATTTGTTGAAACCTTCCAACACAAACAATCTCGAAATTATTTATGAA
>NW_013574205.1:667-949 GCF_000499745.2 Eimeria mitis | reverse complement strand
AGGCGTGTCTGCGTGCTTGTAAAATGTTTGACCCAACCGTTAACTCAGCAAACGATGGCTAAATATTCATGTTGGAGCCGTCCTTGCACTGATTGATGAGGACAAGAGAAAGCCTGCTAGACGTACCGTGTTTGACTCAACCGTAAGGTAACCGAGCTAACGAAGGCACTCATTGTAGCTGATGCGGCAAAATCATTCCTCTGTCTTCACAAAAGCTCCATGCTACAACTGTGTCAAAACGTGTAGGATAGCAAAATTGGCCGAGAGCTGCTGCCCACCCCT
>NW_013574205.1:0-567 GCF_000499745.2 Eimeria mitis | reverse complement strand
AAAATGTTTGACCCAACCGTTAACTCAGCAAACGATGGCTAAATATTCATATTGGAGCCGTCCTTGCACTGATTGATGAGGACAAGAGAAAGCCTGCTAGACGTACCGTGTTGGACTCAACCGTAAGGTAACCGAGCTAACGAAGGCACTTATTGTAGCTGATGCAGCAAAATCATTCCTCTGTCTTCACAAAAGCTCCATGCTACAACTGCGTCAAAACGTGTAGGATAGCAAAATTTGCCGAGAGCTGCTGCCCACCCCTTCTGCCGGTCGTTTGATGGCAGTGGCGGAAGAGCTTGGAGTTGATGATGCGGAAGACAAGCACCAGGCTCAATCACGAGTTGCAGCACATATTATTGCAATTCGTGATGTAATCTAAACCCACATTCACTCATACCCAACCCTCGTGTCGATGCGTGCTCGCTGTACATAATTGCCAAGCCGTTCATTGGCCCTCAGTAACTACACCATAGTATATCTGTCTCACATCGCTGCCGCAATGCCGAGGAGTGCCGTGGCAAGGCCGAGCAAACTAGGTAAGACAGCCGAGGCAGATCCTTCGAGTGC
>NW_013574204.1:3133-3311 GCF_000499745.2 Eimeria mitis | reverse complement strand
GCTGCTGCTGCTGCTGCTGTTGCTGCTGTTGCTGCTGCAGTCAAAGGCAACTCAGCTGAATCCGAACGAGGAGAAGGAGATGCACACAGACGCTCAGGGGTGTTTGGTTGGCCTACTGGCGTCGCTGGCTGCTGGGTGCTGCAGAGGGAGTCGGCGTTGCTGTCGTCCTTTGTTGATT
>NW_013574204.1:546-3027 GCF_000499745.2 Eimeria mitis | reverse complement strand
ATACACTGCGCTACCGTAGTTATCTGCTGCCTCCATAAAAACAGATAAAGTTTTTATATATTCAATACAACAAAAAAACAAAAAAAAATAAAAGTAAATAAACAAATAAAGAGACGGTGCAGCATATCATAGAGACAAAGAAAATAGGATTTATAAAAAAGTAAACAGATATAGACACAGTACATACACCCCAAGAAGAGAAAAAACAAGAAAGCTTACATAGTTGTACATCTTGGCGCTCGTCTGCATGCACGCTGAGGCTGCTGCGGCGGCTGCTGGTAGTGCTGCTGCGTCTCCTCTTTGGGGTTGGCTCTTTGAGGCCTCCTCCTACGGAGTTTCTTTTGGTGGTGGTGGTGGTGCTGCTGCTGCTGCTACTGCTGCCGTTGCTGCTATTGTCGGCTTTCTCACCCTGCGTGCTGCTGCTAGCAGCAGCTGCACTGGCGGCTATTTCTGCTTCCTCCATCTGCAGAAGACGCGCAGAGCGGGGCCTCTTACTCTTGGGCGGATCTGGAGCGGCTGCAGCCGCTGCAGCCGCTGCAGCTGTATTTCTTCTGTGTGACATCATACGAGACAGGTGGTAGCAGTGAATACCCGCGGCAAGGGCGGAGAGAAGAGCTCACAATACACCTCTAAAGCCTGCTACAAATGCAATAGATAAGAAAAGAAGGGCTACAAAGAACTCAAAAGGATGAAACAGAACACTAGCCGGGCGCCGCCGACCTNAGATAAGAAAAGAAGGGCTACAAAGAACTCAAAAGGATGAAACAGAACACTAGCCGGGCGCCGCCGACCTGAACTGATCAGACTCCTCTCTGTTGCGGCTCCGAATGCCCCTTCTTGGTGGTCCTTCTCGGCCGCCTGAGAAGCAGCCCTGTGCTGGATGCAGAAGGGATGCTGCAAGTTGTATTGCAGCCACAAAAAGCTAAGAAAGCGAGCAGCGGCTTTGCGGGGCAACGCCGGTGGGGCGAGTTCACACCCGTCTGCAACGCGAGTAGGGCGGCTTTAGCCCGCAGAAACTTGTCTATTTTGACGAATGCTGCAGTAAGTTCGGAGAAAAGGTCCCGATCAATGCGGGTTTCAATAGGAAAACGCGATTCTCTAAGACCCTGCAGCTCGCAGTCCTCCTTAGACGAGCAAGAGGGACGTACGCCGCGAGGAAGTCGAACAAGAATGCACGCAGTGTTCTTGTAGCAAGACGAAAAGAAAGTTAAAAGAGTTGAGCAGCAAAGGGCCCCTTTAAGGCAAATGAAACAACAGAGAAAAGACTGGCGATCCCTTGCGAGCGCGGATTGGCCGCAGAATGGCGGGCGTACACTCCAAGCAATGGCGGAAAGGTGTCTGAATACTCCTTGTTCCCATGTTCAGAACTCATTCAAAAGAAGAAACAGCCGTAGAATCCACAAATATAAACAAGATAAACAATAAACAAGAGGACTTAGCCATCGGTTTCGCAGCCAACTGCGGAGGTTCCTGTGCCCTATGGTCCGGTTGCTGCAAGACGCGGCACGCCTGCGCTCCGATGCGTGAAAGCTACCGCAGTAAAAGTCGAAAAAACGCTTCAAAAGCAATTCAAAGTAAAGTTAGAATCCTCTTGAAATGTGTTATTCATCGTCTCTCGCTTAAACCTTGTTTAAACGGCTTGCTCCCGATGCCGTCTGCCAGTCGTCTGTGCAGCCCTCCCTGCCTACCCGGTGGCCATCTGGCTTCGGAATGCTCTCTTCACGCACGTTAGGAATATCAATTGTTTTCTCCTTTTAATTCGAAACTAGAAACCACTAGACATGAAAGAACTTACGCTCTTACCCCCAGAGACGGGAACAGGCACATCAGAGCCCCTCACTCAGCCATGCAACTACCAACACTCACTCGTTCGGCCAAGTTGTAAGGCTGCGCAATGCAGTGAACTTTCCACCGTTTAAAGTGCATCTTTGCTCCATATCGTGCAATAAATTGTTTATTTTATCATGAAAAACACCTACATTATTGTACAACATGCTGCAAGGCGTATTTATTTAACGCCCCAAGTGCGTTGCCTACGTGATCGCGCACACATCGCACGCGGTGTCGTTGTTGCCTTAGTGTGCGTTCAACTTTTTTAACACCATATAGCTGAACTGAATGAAGTAATAACTCGAGATAATCAAAGAATAACTCCTTATTATTGGAACACTTGCTCCGCAGCAGCCTCTCACCAGTGAACATGATTCAGAGAAAGAGCGTCAGAGGCACTGCCGGCGCTCACTGTTACTACGCGCCTTCCTTCTTTTGTCGCCTGAGCTGTAGGTGCATCAGTTCGCTTCTAAAATACTAATTTATTTCTTTTAAACTAAAAAGAAAGAAATTCATACAGAAATGAAATTGGTAGGCTGTCGAACTGCAGCAGCTAGCAACGCCCCAAACTGTAATACACTGTATTGCGGTGCTTTCTCCGTTTTTCTAGTGTTTCCTCTTCAGTTTCGTTTTTGTTTGTTTTAACCTTTC
>NW_013574204.1:0-446 GCF_000499745.2 Eimeria mitis | reverse complement strand
GCTTCTAAAATACTAATTTATTTCTTTTAAACTAAAAAGAAAGAAATTCATACAGAAATGAAATTGGTAGACTGTCGAACTGCAGCAGCTAGCAACGCCCCAAACTGTAATACACTGTATTGTGGTGCTTTCTCCGTTTTTCTAGTGTTTCCTCTTCAGTTTCGTTTTTGTTTGTTTTAACCTTTTCAAGGGGGTTTCCCTTTTCTTAATCCTTGGCTTTTTTTTCTCTATCATGGAGCAGGATCCACCTACCCAGCAACAGGGGGGCGCTCAAGCAGCACCATACAACTTGCACGCGCGACGCGCGAGTCAGGGGCGGGCTGTACCCGGCGGCCAGGCTCAACCTGGGTGGACCCTTGCAACTTTCATGAATGTTCTGAGTACTGCGGGGGCTCTTAAGACCAGTGTGGATGCGGGGGCTCTTAAGACCAATGCGGGGGGGGGGG
>NW_013574203.1:1991-3223 GCF_000499745.2 Eimeria mitis | reverse complement strand
TATATATATACATATATATATATATATATATATATTATATAAAATAATAAAAACAAAGAAAGAAGAAGAAAAGACAAAAACAAAAACAATAAAAACAAACAAAGAACAAAAACAAAAACAAAAACAATAAAAACAAAGAAAAAACAAAAACAAAAACAAAAACAATAAAAACAAAGAAAAAACAAAAACAAAGAAAAAGCAAACAAAAAGAAATAAAAAAAGAAAACAAATACAGCTGCAACGAATCACCAAAAGAAACAAACAACAACAATTTATATTTTGTTTTTATATAATTATATTAATATGTTATTTTACTTTATTTTATTTTATTTTATTTTATTTTATTTTATTTTATTTTATTTTATTTTATTTTATTTTTATGTTTTTATTATACAGCAGCAAGGGGCCTTGTTGGGTGCGGCAGAAAGAGAGAGACAAAATTATATATATTTTTATTTTTTTTTATTTTTTTATTTTTTCTTTTTTTCTTTATTCTTTGTTAATAGTTTAATATTTTATTTTTTATTTTTGTTTGTCTCTACATTAGCATGCATCTCTCTCTCTCTTCTTTCTTTCTTTCTCTCTTTCTCTCTCTCTGTCTCTGTTTTTGTCTGTATGTATAATATATATATATAGATATATATATATATATATATATATATATATATATAATACTATTTAAACAAAAAATATTTTTGTATGAATTTAGAGAAGGCCGAGAGCAAGAGAAAAGTGGCTTTGAGGGTCTACGATGCTGCTGCTGCTGCTGCTGTTGCTGCTGCTGCTGCTGCTGCTGCTGCTGCTGGTGTGTATTTGGGGTGTATATACAGCTGAATCAAAGGCGAATAGTAGTTTAGTTTGTTGCATTTTTTTAATTTTATCTATTCTTAGTTTAATTTCATTTGTTTTTTCTTCTTTTTTTATATTTTCTATAGTGTTTATACACCGCTTCGTCCCCCACCCAGCAGCAACCCAGTTTATATATTTATTTATTCTTTGTTTATATCCTCCTTTATGTAGATGTGTATTGAACTCTATAAGATAATCAGAGAATAATAAAGAAGGAAACTGCTCCTCTCTTGCTGCTGCTGCTGCTGCTGCTGCTGCTGCTGCTGCTGCTGCTGCTGGTCCTCCTGCTGCTGCTGCTGCTGCTTCATTTATATATATTTGTGTCTTTATAGCTTCATCTATCAGTTTATGTACTCTTACATCTGATGCATGCCGCATATTTA
>NW_013574203.1:0-1980 GCF_000499745.2 Eimeria mitis | reverse complement strand
GCATGCCGCATATTTAGAGATAACAACACCCCCACCAGCTGCTCTCCTAGGGCCCTGGGGGGCCCCCCCGGGGGCCCCCCCCGGGGGCCCCCCCCAACCCCATCGACCCACCCCCCCTCTCCCCCCTCAGCTCCTTCTCTCAGCAGCCTTTTAAACTCTAACAACGTCATTATATCCTCCTCCTGCTGCTGCTCCTGCTGCTGCTGCTCCTGCTGCTGCTGCTGCTGCTGCTGTTGATGGTAGTGGTGCAGCGGCTGCTGCTGCTGCTGCTGCTGCTGCTGCTCCCACTGCAGCACTGTTGATTCTATCCCCCATCGATCGCAGAGAGCTTCTAATTTATTTAAATAAGAAAAACGTTCTGCTGCTGCTGCTGTTATTGCTGTTGCTAGCTGCAGCTGCAGCGCGTGCTGCTGCAGCTCCTCTCTATCCTCATCATCATTCATTTGCTGCTGCTGCTGCTGCTGCAGCAGCGGACGCTTCTGCTGCTTCTGCTGCTGCTGCAGCAGCTGCTGCTGTTCCTTTTGCTGCAGCTTCTGCTGCATCTGCTGCTGCTGCTGCAGCAGCGTATCTACGTGCTGCTGATATATAGATAAGGTATTGGGGGGGGGCCCCTGGTGGGGCCCCCTAGCAGGCATGAAGCTTCTATCGAACGCCTCTCGTGCTGCAGCAGAAGCAGCAGCAAATTCTTTGTTTAGTGCAGCAGCAGCAGCAGCAAGCTCTTCTCCTAGCTGCTGCAGCCCCGCAGCATCTAGAGAAATTATACGAGAAGATGCATGCGTTCCTGCTGCTGCTGCTGCTGCTGCTGCTGCTGCTTGGCGTGCTGCATGCAAACGATAACCAAAAGACACAGACACAGCAAGCAGCAGTGCTGCTGCTGCTGCTGCTGATAGCCGCAGCCGCTGCTGCGTGCTTCGCACCCGGGGGCGCCGTAGCTGCAGCTCAGGAGGCTCCCATTCTGCTGCTGCTGCTGCTGCTGTTGCTGCTGCTGCTGCTGCTGCTGCATCGGTGTCTGCTGCAGCAAAAGGAGGCACTGAGTTGCTGCTGCTGCGGGAGAGCAGAGGGGGCCCCCCACGTCTGGGGGCCTCCGCTGCTGCTGCTGCTGCTGCAGCTGTTTCTGCGTAATTCATTTCTCTAAATATACAAAAAAAAATAATTAAAAAAATAATAAAAAATATATTACAAACGGCATCGCTCCCCCATCGATCCCGCTCACTGGGTCTATCGAGCAGTGGCTGGTGGTAGGGGGCAGCCAGCAGCAAAAGCAGCAGAAAAAGAGAAAAAAAAAAGAAATTATTAATTTAAATTAATTAATTTTTATATTTTTATTTATTTATTTGGATTTTATTCATCATTTGCACAAAAAACAAAAAAAAAAACAACAAAAAATATACACCGCCACCGCGTGAGCGATGGGGTGTATGTATCCCCACCTTTTTGCTGCTGCTATACATTCTTTTTGTTTTTTATTTATTTTTATTTATTTTTTATTTATTTTTATTTATTTATTTTTATTTATTTTTATTTATTTTTATTTAATATTTATATAAATAAATAATTTCTATTTGTATTTATTTATATTATTATATAATTTTATTTTTTGTATCGACTAATTCGTTATATGCTATATAATAAAAATGATAGAAAATAAATTCAAATAAAAAATAAAAAAAAATAAAAAAAATAAAAATATAGAAAACAAATTAAAATATATAATTTTATTGACGAAAAAAAATATAAATGTTAATAGTAAAGAAAATAAAATATAAGCAAAAAAGATATAATAAGTATAATCAATAAAGAAAATAAAATATAATAAATTATATTATTATAGAGAAAAGAGAAAAAATAAATAAATAATAATTGCATAGCTGCATTTGTTTTTGTTTTTTTGTTTTTATTCGGTTTATATTTATTGCTTTCTTTGCTTTTGTTTTTTTTGTTTTTTCTTAATTTTTGTTTTTGTTTTTTTGTTTGTTTTTT
>NW_013574202.1:1827-3224 GCF_000499745.2 Eimeria mitis | reverse complement strand
GAGAACACGCGTTGAGAGCGTAGGATTTTGTGGGTGGGCGTTTGCCCTCTGGCGAGGGCATTTGGGGCGGTTGAACAGAGGCTTTGTGACTTGAATGTGAACTTGGACATGCGATAAGGCGAGAGGAAGCCGGCTAGCCGAAGGGCCCTTTAATGTGTGCGTTCGGTGCATTGTTAAGTTGGCATGAAGCGCTAAGCATGCGCTGTATCTCAACCGGCATAACCGAACTGAAGCAGTCCAGCCGTGCTTGCGTGCGTGCTGGAGCGCGGAGGGGTCGCGGGTGTGTGTGAGAAGGCCGATCAACATGGTTTCGTTAATTTCGGCCTGTCTGTATTTAGGTATTCTGTGCCTAGATGCGTATGTTGTGGTAAGGGAGTTTCGGCCGGGCAAAATTCCCTTGAGTGACCCTTGTCACGAGCATCCCGGTAGTTGGGAAGTTCCAGTAGGCGCGGGTTTCATAGATTGATTAGCGGCTAGCGTCTTTCTTCATTCGGGAGCTACAAAAGATGCGCAAGTTGGCCAGGGGTTCTGGCAGCAAGTGCGGTCTTCCCCGGTTGAAGCTTGGCAAAATGTGGAACCGCTCGCTGATGCATATAGTCTGGTCACGGAACAAGACGGAACATTAGGAGCGGGTTTATATTAGTAGTGCGTCGAGCGTAGAGGGATTAGAATAAGGTTCTAGAGAGCATGCCGCGTATGATGGCCCAGGGTTGGGGTCTGCATTCCTCTCCAAGAGTTGTTCTGCTGTACCTCGGCAAGCTTTCGGCCATTCGTTGCCTTTGGCACAAGCGCCTAGTTCTCATGTTTTCCACTAGCCCGGGTCTCACGCATTGATCCGCTTATGGAAGCACATTTGTGTTGTGACGGCGCTGTAGACATTTTAGAGCATTCATGGATATCCGGATACTTGTGTGCTGATGTTATTACTCTGCTGTACGAGTGAAGATTGTGCGTTGGGCGTCTTCGATTCTGTACCCATGGGGTGAAGGCATGAAGCTTTGGCAGGAACACGCATAGAACTGGTTCGAGCTGCGCGATGGAGAACAGTACTTGCTTTTGCTGGCACGGGCCTAGCCTGCTCCCTTTTAACTGCTGTGCGTTGGCATATGTTGAGTGCATATGGTGGGTGAGCGCAAAGAAACGTGACGCTTTGACGCCAAGCGTAATCGGTGCACGCTTCGTCCGTTTGTCAGCGATGCACATGTTATTTGAAAACACTTCACTTGGACCCGTAACTGGAATTATTTGAGGGGGGCTTTTTGATTGGTTGTAGCGCACGGCAGTGTTTATGCTTTCTGCATGAGGAAAAGCGCAGTCACAAACCACCGTTGTTTGACAGTTTGAGTCACAGTGGAAATGCGCCGAATTGGTGGAACTGGAAGTCATTTGCATGTTGA
>NW_013574202.1:0-1725 GCF_000499745.2 Eimeria mitis | reverse complement strand
TGTCGGGCCATGTTGGGGCGGCATCTTGCGCAGTTTCCGGCGAAGCGCTTGCTGGTGTGTGGGCTGTTGCTTTTGCACATTATATTACCTGGGGCCTTGGGGCGTTTGCCTAGGGTAGTGGGTCTAGCTCAGGACGGCGAGCACCTTTGTTGTGCCAGTCTCATAGCATGCGCCGTGGGCGGACGGATGTGGCTCTGGGCACACATCCGTCCCGCCACCGTACATGATATGAGAGAGCCACTCAGCAACGCATGCGTGATATGCCTCCGTTGCTGTATGGCTAATAAAAGGGGAACGCTGTACAGACTTGTGACAGGTTATTCCGGGTTTTGAAAGTTGCTTTCCACTGATGCGCCGGAAAATGCTCCCTGATCCTTTCTGTTTTCCAGTCGTGCAGCAGCCTTCCAGTGGCGTCAGATAAGGCCTTCGGGTGCCCCATTTATCAAGCACGCTTACATGGCACTGCATTGAGCTGCTACTTTGCATAAAGGACACGCATTGCCAAGGACGGCGATAGCCATATGATGGCTGACAGCGTTGGTTCCTTGGCTCTGCTGGAATGTTTTCTGCCGAGCCCTTAAGGCTCAAGAATGCCTTTTTGGAGTTCCGGAAGGAACGGACAGGCGCCTTGGTTGTTCCGCGCTTACGGCCTTTCAGCATCCGCGGGGGTTTTGATTGCACGGTATGCTCGTTGTGAGGGCGGCGTGCGAATTGGGCCGTCAGCGGAAGCGTACAGACACATGGAGGTGCACTGTGTCGCTGATGTATATTTGCAAAAGAATTGTCAAGGAGTAACCAGCAGGCGCACGCGCGTAGACTGCCACCAGATTTCATCTGTTGCATTGGTTCGAAAACTATCTAGGAGAGTTCTTGCAGTTTGGTGGTTGCCTGCAACGGAAGAAGCTCCCAATTTTGCGGGTACGTGTACGCCGCTTGACATGTTGCTAAGGGCTTTTTGTGCTGTCGGCACGTGGGGACACAACAGTAAGCTCTCTCACCGATTGTCGCAAGCTGGAGATGCAGCACACAGTTGGAGGTACTGCACAGGAATTCATCTGGTGGAGGCAGCGTTTTCGTCGAGTACGTGCTGGCGCGGAAGTGGTTTGCTGAGGAGGTGACGTCCAGGCTTGGCCATGTATTTTGCTCGGGCATAAATTGCGAAGTGAATTGTGATGCCTCAATTTTGTTGTCTTCTGTTTCACAGCTGCTGTACTGACAGGTGCGTTGCCGAAAATGGTCCGTCTGTTGGCATCGAGCCTTGCGGATGCCTTGGAAGGTGATTCGCACATTTGCAGGGAGAAAGCTTGCATCCTAGCATTCGGGAGGCGTGCGTTGTTTCCTTAGTAATTGACAGGTTCGGTGCAGGTGTTGTTACAGCGATCAGCCTGCCCCTGAAGCTTCTTTGGTCCGGCGCTTCAGCTCCTTTTTTCCGGCAGTTGCAGAATGCGCTCGTTGAAGTGGTTTACTAGCAGAGTTTGCCCAGTACGTTGGCTCTGTACTGCATTGTAGGCACGGAATTCGAGGGACGAGCTGGCCCTCAAAAGACGTCCAGCTGAGTGGGACCGTGTGCTGGCCTATATTTGTATCGTTGATACTTGAATTTCCGCTTGCATGCGAAAGGATTTGCTGTCCGAACCCTGGCTGGTTGCGAGCATCTCTTTAGGCTACATTATCAGTTCGTCCGTGGACTCTTTGTGGAGTATCTAGCGACGCTGACTTTCCTTG
>NW_013574201.1:1500-2206 GCF_000499745.2 Eimeria mitis | reverse complement strand
TCGATGCAAAGCAAATGTAAACAGCAGAACAGAAAGAGGAGAAACACCGTTGCTGCTAGCTGCATATAAACTAAATACAAGCTGCTGTCTGCTGCTGCTGCAGCACGGTGCTGATGCTGCTGCTGTTACTTATATAGAGAAGCTCTCCGTGCTGCATGCAGTTGCTGCTGGTGTAAATAGAATGATAAATATAAACTATAGAGGCATGCATGCAGAAGCAGCAGCAGCAGCAGCAGCAGCACTGTATGGTATAGGGGGAAAGGAAGCACCTGAGGTGTACATACACCACAAAAATAATATAAATATAGAAAAAGAAATACAGATAGATGTTAGGTTGCCGCATGCAGCAGCAGAAGACCCTAATTTATTTATATATGCAGACACAATGATAGAGAGAACGAAACAAGCGCAGCAGCTGCTGCTGCTGCTGCTGCTGCACTGCCCCATTGAGCTGTATATACACCGCAGCAGCAAAGGAAATACAGCTGCTGATCTGCTGCTGCTTACGTGGGAAGCATTTAATTATAAAAGAAAAGAAATAATAAATGCATGCAGTTTGAGTGTACAGACACAAACAGAAACAGAAAAAAAAAAAAATATATATAAGTGGGAGTTTGTTAGGCAGCAGATATTTATTCTATATGATATGCTCAACACATACGTCTCCACTCCTGCTGCTGCTGCTGCTGCTGCTGCTGCTGCTGCT
>NW_013574201.1:1160-1400 GCF_000499745.2 Eimeria mitis | reverse complement strand
AAAAAATATATATAAGTGGGAGTTTGTTAGGCAGCAGATATTTATTCTATATGATATGCTCAACACATACATCTCCACTCCCGCTGCTGCTGCTGCTGCTGCTGCTGCTGCTGCTGCAGCAGCAGCAGCAGCAGCAGATACACCACAAGTAAACACACCCAGAAAAGAAGAACTGCTGCAGCAGCAAACAAATAAACTTATGCGGGACGCACCCTGGATGTTTCCTTCGCTCCTGCAGCA
>NW_013574201.1:378-1060 GCF_000499745.2 Eimeria mitis | reverse complement strand
CAGCAGCAAACAAATAAACTTATGCGGGACGCACCCTGGATGTTTCCTTCGCTCCTGCAGCAACCAACCACCAGCAGCAGCAGCAGCAGCAGCAGCAGCAGCAGCAGCAACAGCAGCAGCAGCAGCAGCAGTACAGATTTCGCAGCAGCAGATACCTTCAAAGCCAAGGGGCCCCCACCACCAACTCAGGGGGCCCCCCAGGGGCCCCCACCCTCAACCTCTACTAAGGGGCCCCCACCACCGGCTAAGGGGCCCCCCCCATCAACCAAGGGGCCCCCCCCACCAACCGGGGGGCCCCCACCGTCAACCAAGGGGCCCCCCGCACCAACCAAGGGGCCCCCTTCTGCAACTAAGGGGCCCCCACCACCAACCAAGGGGCCCTCCCCCTCAACCAAGGGGCCCCCCCCACCCAGTAAGGGGCCCCCACCACCGGCTAAGGGGCCCCCACCACCGGCTAAGGGCCCCCCCCCCTCGAGCAAGGGGCCCCCCCCAAAGCTGAAGGGGCCCCCACCATCAGGCAAGGGTCTTTGAGGGTATTGGAGGGGGCCCCCAGCATCAAGTATGGGGCCCCTTTATGCATGCAGGGGGCCCCCGTCTGCATGCAGGGGGCCCCCGTCTGCATGCAGGGGGCCCCCATCTGCATGCAGGGGCCCCCACCATCAACTGGGGGAGCAAAAGGGTA
>NW_013574201.1:0-278 GCF_000499745.2 Eimeria mitis | reverse complement strand
CACCGGCTAAGGGCCCCCCCCCCTCGAGCAAGGGGCCCCCCCCAAAGCTGAAGGGGCCCCCACCATCAGGTAAGGGGCTTTGAGGGTATTGGAGGGGGCCCCCAGCATCAAGTATGGGGCCCCTTTATGCATGCAGGGGGCCCCCATCTGCATGCAGGGGGCCCCCATCTGCATGCAGGGGCCCCCATCATCAACTGGGGGAGCAAAAGGGTACTGGAAGGGGCCCCTTGTTGTTTGCTTTTTGTTTTTGCTTGGTTTTTCCTATATATATATATATA
>NW_013574200.1:3217-3316 GCF_000499745.2 Eimeria mitis | reverse complement strand
AACTGATGCTAGCAACAATTAAATCCCAAAGAGGGATGCTTGCTGCTGCTGCTGCTGCAGCAGCAGCAGCTGCTGCTGCTGCTGCTGCTGCATCAGCTG
>NW_013574200.1:1898-2177 GCF_000499745.2 Eimeria mitis | reverse complement strand
CTGCTGCTGCTGCTGCTGCTCCTGCTCCTGCTGCTGCTGCTGCTGCTGCTGCTGCTGCGCGGTGTATAGACAGAAGTCGATGAGCATCTCCTCCCCCAGGCTGCAGCCCTCCGTCAGCGCCAACTGGTTTTCGTTTTTCTTAGAGAAAGTATCTATATAAAAAAAAAAAAATAAATAAATAAATAAAAAAATAAATAAATAAATAAATAAATAAATAAATAAATAAATTAAATAAATTATTGAGTTGTTTGGGGAAAGGGATGCTTGCAGGTGGCTCTT
>NW_013574200.1:1581-1817 GCF_000499745.2 Eimeria mitis | reverse complement strand
AGCAGCAGCAGCAGCAGCAGCAACAGCAGCAGCAGCAGCAACAGCAGCAGCAGCAGCAACAGCAGGAGCAACAGCAGCAGCAGCATATGGAGAACCAAGAGCAGCTGCAACAGCAGCAGCAGCAAAAACAAGAGCAGCAGCAACAGCAGCAGCAGCAGCAACAGGACCAGCAGCAGCAGCAGCACCAAACCAAAGGATACAAACCAAACACCTTCATTTATATATTTATTTATTTA
>NW_013574200.1:1158-1529 GCF_000499745.2 Eimeria mitis | reverse complement strand
TTTTTTTTTTTTTTTCTTACCTGGCCAGTATCTGCTGCAAATTGCGTCCTCAGGGATTACCCCCATCACCTACGGTGTACATACACCCCAATAAATAAAAAAATAAATAAAAAAATAAATAAATAAATATAAATAAATAAATAAATAAATATAAATAAACAAAGATATAAATAAATACAAATAAATATAAATAAATATATAAAAATATAAATTTATAAATGAGTATATAAATAAATAAATAAATAACTAAATAAAAAAATAAATATAGATAAATAAGTAAATGCATAAATAAAAAAATAAATAAATAAATAAATAAATAAATAAATAATATGCATATATATCTATATATATATATAGAAAGAGATAGTTCA
>NW_013574200.1:0-403 GCF_000499745.2 Eimeria mitis | reverse complement strand
TTTTTTTTTTTTTTTTTTTTTTTTTTTTTTTTTTGGTTTGTAGGATACACCCTAAACCCTAAACCCTAAACCCTAATTCTTAATAAACCCTAAACCCTAAACCCTCGCTCACCGTTCGTAAACCCTAAACCACCGCGACTTTACAAACATATCCCAAGATGTCAGGATAACACCCTGAAGCAGCAGCAGCAGCAGCAGCAGCAGCAACAGCAGCAGCAGCAGCAGCAGCAGCAGCAACAGCAGCAGCAGCAGCAGCAGCAGCAGCAACAGCAGCAGCAGATGCACAGCACATGCATAGCCATACACTCGAGTGTATAAATTTCTTAAAACCCTCCCCAAACCCTAAACCCTAAACCCCAAACCCTAAACCCCAAACCCTAAACCCTAAACCCCAAACCCTAAA
>NW_013574199.1:2721-3317 GCF_000499745.2 Eimeria mitis | reverse complement strand
CACATTTGCCTGCACCCATTTGCTTGCTCGTCTCCCAACACTAGTGCTGCAATATTTGTTTGCCCGCTGAACTCTGTGACTCTGGTCATTCATCTACCTTCCCTTCCTCTGCTTTTGTTCGCCGCGGCAACAGAGGAGGACGAACTTTACTGTGACGCAAACAGCAAATCACAAACAAGGGAGTTTTCTTGTAAAGCTTAATTCAGAAGGCGGTTTGCCTAGCATGCGTTTTCACTGTTTTTATCTTCTCCCTTACCTTGCATCGCCTCCGCTTTGCCTCAGACACTAGCTGTCTTCACATACTAATTTAATCCTCTTGGCATCAACTCAATAATTTGCTTGAATATCCAGCACAAATCCTTACTACGTGGTGCGTGAGACGCCAATTACATGCATACAGTTCGCCTGCCCAGTCGAAGGGTACGTTTCGGAGTTTAATCAAAGGCCTCGACAAAATAAAACTGAGACAGTGTCTACAAGTTGGAGAAAAAACTGCAACCACCATATGTGGAACGGACTCAGCGTATAAATTCTAAACTCTGTAGCTCCACCACAGATTCGATGCCTTTCGCCTCCATGCTGCGTCTGTTGGTTGG
>NW_013574199.1:2444-2621 GCF_000499745.2 Eimeria mitis | reverse complement strand
AAGTTTGGCTGTTCATGCAGCGAGTAAAGCTTCTCAGCCTGAAGCCAACATGCGTGGCTTGGTTGACAATGTGCTCTGTAGACTAACTGACGAGGGAGCAGGGTAGCTAGCTGGCGAGCTATCGGAAGTTTGCTTCTCTAGACCGAGACAACTGTCAGCATAGCAACCAAACCGGCA
>NW_013574199.1:1554-2382 GCF_000499745.2 Eimeria mitis | reverse complement strand
TGTCATATCTTTCAATAAAGCTGTTCGTTCTATGAGTCCGTTGAAATATTCCTCGCTGCAAGCAGGAAACAGACTCAGACCTAGAAAGGACAACTAGAGTTGGGGTGGATGTTTGTGTCTAAGGCAATTCGTAATCCGCTCCTGGAAGTTGCGCTCCAAAACCCAAAGCTTACTCGAAGGGAGCCGATGGCTTCTCTGCTGCAGGGCTTAATTGACAGAAAAGGACAGCACTTTGTTTTTGAGGCGCAGGATCATTGTCTAGTGTAACAACTTTAGCTGTTTGTTCGCCACACTTGCCAATGACGCAGCCGATTTTAGTGCTGTTAGACCCGAGAAGGTGTGCCAGGTTGGCACCCGCCTCGTCTCCCCAGATCGTTTCCCACGCCTTTTCGTCCTCAGGGTATTTTTTCCTTTAGGAGAAATTGAAGCAGTCAGCACAAATTAACACAGATGCAATTATTAGAAGCTGGCTGAGGGGAAAGCGGCAAGGCTCGCTCGATAAGTATGCGAGGTATAATTGCTGTCAGTTTGTTCTGCAAAGAAAGCAGACGGAAGTTGTCTGTTGTGGAGATGAATATGACATTTACTTACTCGAAGACTGCCAATCCGTCATCAAGGGCTGTCTGCAGAAATTGGCGGTAATTAGGACTGGTGTCGGCGTCGTACTCGAACGCGTGATGGAAGGTACCCTTCTGTACGTCCACACGACACAGCGAATGAGAAGATCGTGTGCCTAGATTCAGTTGCCCCAGATTATCTGCTGAATGGCTTCCCATTGTCTGTCGGGTTTAAAAATGAGGCACGAGTGGCGTTAGCAGCGGCGCAAAG
>NW_013574199.1:0-1476 GCF_000499745.2 Eimeria mitis | reverse complement strand
TCAAGGAGGTGACAATTCCGCTGTCCTTTGAGACTTCGTTGATGTGAACAGGGAGTTTTCCATTGCGGGCCAAGTTTGCCGCCAGGTAGGCTTCTGCAAAGAACAAACAGGAACAGAGACACGACGATACAATTAATGTGCAAACGAGAGGAGTTGGTGGCTTGGAAGCGGACAAGAAGTGGAGAAGCACGCGAGAAGTGAGCATGAAGAAAAGAAACATATTTACCTTCTGTTACGTCTTCTGCGGTAAACTTGTAGTTTTTAGTCTGTGCCGCCGCCGCCGCCGATTGGAGCCCACAGACTGCGACGAGGCACACGGTAGCTACGGTCGTGTAGAAGGAAGCCATTGTTACAGATTCAGAGATAAAGCCTCTTTAAAAAAATCCAAGGGAGATAAAAATAAGTGTATCCAAATTGAAGGGTGCGGGTAGGAATTCAAAGGGGTCGGAGCTCCTCGGCTGGTCCTCGAGTCTTGTTTTCGGCGAATGGAACACAGCAGAACAACAAGAGCGGAGGTGCAAATAAAACCTGAAACTAAATCTAATTCTTATTAAAAATGTAAAACCATAATTTCCATATAAAAGTGTGTGACCCCCGGTTTTTATCTCTGCTCATGAAGGCACGTGCAACCCCCGGCCAGAGACCGCCGGCGTTGCAATGTAGGCGCAGTGCCCAGGACACGACGACCATCTCCGTGTGACGCAAACGGTCGGAGGAGAGTATTAATGTAAGTTAATCTGGAAATGAATATGATTGACGCATTGTACCTGCGAGGGAAGGGACCTCTTGCAGGCTGTTCGCCTGGAATTTCTGTAGTAGCACGGTGTAGTAACACACACACCAGACAGCAGGATATTTTGAAAGCATTGATAAAGAGCTGAAGACAAAGAAGAGGATAAATACTCCAGCTGCAGGCACGGGCTGCACCTCTCTTCATGCATCGCTTCGATAGTGGTACTTTTTCCGCTCGTCGTTTGTAGATCGTTGCAACGCAGTGACGGCAAGAAGCCAAACCCTTCTCACCACTGTCCATTTTACTCAGCCGATGCCCTGTGATGTGATGGTGTGTTCCCGCAGAGTCTTATAGATATCTGTTTCTTCTTTTTCTTGCGATTGCCGTTAGCATGTGTGCGCATGCAGCAGCAAGCAAAACAGACAGACACACCCAGCAGCGCAGACGAAAATATGTCCAGTATTCTCTCGTGATTTTTTGCTTGACGTTCACTGTCTGAAATGGTCATACACTCAGCGTACACATCTCATGCACATCACAGCTGAAGGGCACACCATGGAGCTCTTGTGGTTTCTTATGCATTTAGTTGTGCCTGTTTGCTTCTTGCATCGGTTTCTACATGAACTGCAAGCAGATCCAGTGCAAGCAAAGGACACAAACACCAAACAACCAGAAGGATGTTTTCTACGCCAATCACCTATCTTAACTCTACCCGATTCCAATTAGCCTACGATCCTCTAGAG
>NW_013574198.1:320-3227 GCF_000499745.2 Eimeria mitis | reverse complement strand
AGCAGCAGCAGCAGCAGCGGCAGGGAGAGTAGGAGTAGTTGGTGTTGTAGTAGTAGTTCGTGGGGTATTAGCAGCAGCAACAGCAGCAACAGCAGCAGCAGCAGCAACAACAACAGCAGCAAATAAAAAGAAACGCAAAAGAGGCAGCAGCACAGCTCTTCTTTAGCAGTATAAAGCTTTCAGCAGCAGCAACAGCAGCAGCAGCAACAGCAACAGCAGCAGCAACAGCAACAGCAGCAGCAGAAGCAACAGCAGCAGCAGCAGCAGCAGCAGCAGCAGGAGCAGCAGCTCACGTTTTCTACTGCTCTGTTGACGGGTAAGCCTAAGCCTGAGACCTTATAAGTAGCCGTTTGGGTGTACAGTGTATGCTGAGGGTTGTTGGGGTGTGGGGTGTATACGCAGGTTTCTTCTACGCTAAAAAAAGATGCAAAAGTGTAGTTGCAGGACCTGCGTATACACCCGAAATACACAGATATTTTAATTAAAAAAAAAAAGAAAAAGATATAGGAATGGAGATCTATGGGAGAGAGAATATTAAACAGAAATAAAAATAAAAAAATATATAAAAATATATATTTATGAGGGAATGGTAAGAGAGAGAAACAAACGAAACGAGAAGAAGAATATGATAGAGAAAAACAAACAGAAAAAGAAAAGGAGACAGAAAAAGAAAAAGAAAAACAAGAAAAAGAAAAAGAAAAAGAAAAAGAAAAAGAAGAAAAAGAAAAAGAAGAAAAAGAAAAAGAAAAAGAAAAAGAAGAAAGAAAAGAACAAGAACAACGAGAGGAACAAGAAAAAGAAAAAGAAGAAAATGAAGAAAAAGAAGAAAAAGAACAAAAAGAAGGAAAAAAGGAAAAGGAGAAAAACAAAAAGAAAAAGAACAAAAACAAAAACAAAAAGAATAAAAACAAAAACAAAAAAAAAGAAATAAAAACAAAAAGAATAAAAACAAAAAGAAAAAGAAGAAAAAAAAAAAAAAGTTTTAGTTTATTGTATACTTGAGGGTGAGCTTGCGTTCCTGGAGGGAGCAGGTAGCTTCCTCAAAGGCATAGCCAACAGGCGATGCACCGAAGAATTTTTGTACCCATCTGTAGAGAAAAGAGAGAAAAAAAAGAAAAAAATAATTTATTTTGTTTTATTTTTATTAATATTATTTATTTATGTTTTTTTATTTGGGTTTATTTGGTTCTATTTTCGTTTTTTTTCGCTTATACACCCCGATTTCATACATATCATACATGTTGTATATGCAGAAACACAGAAAAAAAAAATATAATAAACTAGGGATATTTATACATGAAAATGTGTATTTTTTTAAAATAAATTCAATAAAAATAATAAAAATTAATTTAAACTTACTTTGGGCACTGATATTTCAAAGAAAGAAGTCGACGGCAAGAAAACTGTTGACGTTCTGAATCCACAACGATGTCGAGTGTATCCACACGCAGCACGTGCGGCTGCAGCTCATTTGGATATTTCACCCAGAAAGCTGACTAAAAACAAAAAAATAAAACAAAAAAACAATAAAACAAGAAAAAATAAACCAAATGATTCAAAAAAAAATTAAAAAAGCAGAAAAAATAGACCTGAAACACAGGGAAACCTCTATCGACAAAACAACAAAAGAAAGAAAAGGAAAGCAAACAAAAACTGAATTCTCTTTACTTTCACTCAAAAACTATGATATATACCCAAAAGAAAAACAAAAAAAATAAAAATAAAACAAAAAAAATTAATATTAGTTTATGCATATATCTGAATATGTACAGATAAACAAATACAATGATTTAATACTTTTATATACTATTTAATAAAATAATATAAATCCAAATAAGTATAAATAAATAAATAAATAAATAAATAAAGATGAAGGAGTTTATATTTATTATTTCTATATAAAAAAAAATTAATAATTTAATTAAACAAAGGAAGAAGTAAAAGAAACGTAATTCTTTGTTTATGCATTCCTTCAGCACTCGACGGCGAACCGGCAAAAAAAGTGTCATTTTTGACGAAACAAAATAAAATAAATAAAAATATAAACCAAAAAAAACAAAATGAATGAAAAAAATAAACAAAAAACGACAAAAACTTACAGTAATAGCGTCCCAGTCGTTGTGAAATACGTGTTCCTTTTTGAATAGCCGCATCAAGCTTCCTTTTGGTGGTTTTTAGGGCTAAATGGGGGCATATAGGGCCTCAAAAAGACCGCAATTTATCCGAAATATTAAATTTAATAAATAAAAACAAAAAAAATAAAAAAACACACAAAGATTCGCTCCGAAACCGAAAATAACAGCACCACCCCCCAGCTCAAGGCCCACACGAGCGGTGCAGCCGCAGCACTCCTTCTCAGCAAATGCAAGAAAGAAATCCGTAAAAAATTAAATTTTAATAAATAAAATTGTTTAATTGTTGTAAATATTGCAAAAGAAAAGAAATTAACAAAGAGGAAATACACAATAAGCGAAACACTATGCTGGGGCCCGCCCGTTGCGTGCTGCTGCAATCTAGGAGAAGCAGAGAGTCTTCTAGGCCAAAAAAAATTAATTTATTTATTTTATTTTATTATTTTTAATAAATATCAATGTTTTTTTCTGAATTTATTCAATAAAAACGCCGCTTCTCCCTCATCTCTCCCCCACCGAACACCCCAGCAATGCACCGCCAGCGCCAGGGCCCCCCCAGCAGCAGGGGGCTGCTGTATACTCCTACTAAACCCTAAACCCTAAACCCTAAACCCTAAACCCTAGAAACTAGATACAACTCTCAACAACCTCTTTGATTCAGTTTCCTTCTCTTTGTTTAGCTGCCTATACACCCCAGCTCATATACTTGTACTAGTAAGAGAACCAACTAAAATACAGCAATATATTATATAAAATAAATTAGTTTTATAATATC
>NW_013574198.1:0-279 GCF_000499745.2 Eimeria mitis | reverse complement strand
TATATATATATATATATATATATATATATATATATATATATATATATATATATATATATATATACTTTTCTTGTACTAGATACTAGAACGAATAGCATACAGCTTCTTGCTTTTACTAACAATACTATTACTGCTTTATGTTTATAATAACACAAATAATATAATATAACTTTTTATATTATATTTATAATTTATAATCCTACATATACTACTACTAATCTTGTATAGCTACATTATTATAATACTAACTATATATATATATATATATATATATATATA
>NW_013574197.1:3331-3587 GCF_000499745.2 Eimeria mitis | reverse complement strand
AGGTACCGCGCTGCACGTACACTGTGTTAAAAATTGCACAAAATCTTGCACCATCAGAAACGGTTTTGCAAGCAAATTAAGCTCAGTCAAAACACCTCATCCCCAGTACCAAAACCGAAGACGCATAAAGCAAAGCAGGAGGCCAAATCTACCCAAGCCGTCGCTCAACAAATCTCCACTCATCCACGCACCCGTCTAAGACATTCATCAAGCATCCAGAAGCGTAAACGAAACCCGCACGGCGCACAACATATAT
>NW_013574197.1:2856-3231 GCF_000499745.2 Eimeria mitis | reverse complement strand
CGCGTGTTCGCTGCTGCTGCCTACCACGTACTGCGCCGCACATGCGCTGCCTCAGATCTTCATTTAGGTCGTTTGCAATTGTAGACGCTGTCTCGCAAGTGCATTGAGCATCGCCGAACCTCCTTAAATCAGTCGATACCGAAAGCCTGCGCACCTAATGCAAGACAACCTCCTAGCTCTTCTCAACCTGTTAATTGCATACGTCTCCTCGGCTGCACAGACATATCCATGACTGCCATCCGGAAGGCTGGAATGCAGACACATCCAGCACAGCACAGACTATATACATTGCCGTGTGGACGCATACAAGCTGTGCAAAAGGGACATATCCGAAGAACGATACGCCACATCACTGCTGCAGAGATGCCCACACAG
>NW_013574197.1:2012-2756 GCF_000499745.2 Eimeria mitis | reverse complement strand
TCTCAACCTGTTAATTGCATACGTCTCCTCGGCTGCACAGACATATCCATGACTGCCATCCGGAAGGCTGAAATGCAGACACATCCAGCACAGCACAGACTATATACATTGCCGTGTGGACGCATACGAGCTGCGCAAAAGGGACATATCCGAAGAAAGATACGCCACATCACTGCTGCAGAGACGCCCACACAAACGGCATAGCCCAAGCCTGCCCACAGATGCGGCGCCGGTACCTAATCGGCAAACGCTGCATACCTATACTCCCATGCGCAAACGGAGCTGGGTGCAGAAGGGGCAAGCGAGCCAAGCAATCGAACCTAAGTGCGATCAACTGAACAAAGATGCAGCTGCCTTGATGGAGAGTCACGGTTGAGTCGTTTCTTGCGCGGAGACCAACGGCAGTCGAAAATGTGCAACACGCGCGGGAACCACTTTGGGAGTGCATGCCGATTGTCCTCTCGCAGAGTGCCTCTGCGCAGTGTGCTGGAGTCCAACCTGTGCGTTCTCGGCAGGCGCCAAGCTCGAACAAAAACCAATGATGCACTAATACACTCCACACACTTTGAACACAAAACCGCTCAGCCAACCTCTCCAAAAACCAGGAACAAAAGCCGCTGGCTCCATAGGCCCCGGTTTCCTTTTCGCTGCCACGTACCTTCGCAGTGAACTATGGGCTGAGTCTCGCCTTGTGCAATCACCATTATTCTTTACGCAATTCGTGTTGGTTGCCTGTTAGCCGCG
>NW_013574197.1:1571-1912 GCF_000499745.2 Eimeria mitis | reverse complement strand
GCAGTGAACTATGGGCTGAGTCTCGCCTTGTGCAATCACCATTATTCTTTACGCAATTCGTGTTGGTTGCGTCTTGGCCGCAGGCCGCTGCTCCCGACCATCCTTTGCAGAACAGCCTTCATCATACATAACCGGGCTGGGTCGACGCTATCAAGCGTATTGCGTAAATCACCGTGTAGTCATTGCTCATTCCTTCCACGCACTGCGTTGCACGTAAACTGGCTCGCGAATTCGTTACGACCGTTTACTATCCAGGCGCCCGCTCGCGGATGCGCTAAGCTGCAGCGCTGAGACGTCTAGCCTGAACAGAGATCACAGAGGAGTATGTTCAGAGCGCACCC
>NW_013574197.1:1171-1471 GCF_000499745.2 Eimeria mitis | reverse complement strand
GTATTGCGTAAATCACCGTGTAGTCATTGCTCATTCCTTCCACGCACTGCGTTGCACGTAAACTGGCTCGTGAATTCGTTACGGCCGTTTACTATGTAGACCTCCTTTCGCAAACGCGCGAAGCAGCAGGGGTGAAACAGTTTCCCTCAGCAGGAACCACAGAAGTTCACGCTCAAAGCAACGATGGCTACCGCGCCTGTTCACATTGTTACTCCATTAAACCGTCGAATCTACAGGCGCATCGATGGCTGTCACCAGAAAGCCTTAAACCTGAACAAACTGGTTGTCCAACTGAGCGAG
>NW_013574197.1:646-1087 GCF_000499745.2 Eimeria mitis | reverse complement strand
CCACTATTCTAAAGTAGACGCATGAAATATACAACCACACAATGCTCGCATGTTGGTCCGCTAGGTGACTTCATTTATACTCCCGACCGCAGGCGTACCTCGCTTCCTCCAGGGTAAGATGGCGAAGCAAGCACAACTAGACCAACTGCAGAACGACGCACCTACATGCAGAGGCATCAGTGTCAAATCCTCTCCTGTTGGAAAACCAGTACTAAGCAAATGTTCATGGCTGATGGTAGACGTCCGGAACCTGGAGACCGACGGGCTGCAATCCGTTTGCATTTGCTTACTGTTCTGGAGTATCGTGAAGAGCTTACTGCCAGCTGCCACGGGTGAGCAAAAATCAGTGACGCATACATGCGCTGCACCTACACTGAACACAAAAAAGTACAACTGGTCTCGCCGAAAACGATAAGCAACCGCTTGCAGTACAATCTCAGT
>NW_013574197.1:0-563 GCF_000499745.2 Eimeria mitis | reverse complement strand
TTTTCCGTAAAACTACTCCTGTCACATATTCCAAGTCAGATGCCGATGCCGTTACATGTTAGGCACAAACAAACGCGTACCCGCTTTGCCCTCCTACTACCGCCTTGCAAATTCCGTGGTACCGTTCCCAATGTCAGACGCTGTCGCGCAATGCATCACACCCCACAGAAACACCCTGTCAAAGCAGACACCAAAGACGAGTACGGTTACAGCAAGATGATTTCTCCCCTCTGCGCACACTTTTGCTCGTGGATCTGCGCGCACTCATATACACATCCGTGGCTGCCATCAGGATACGTGAATCATAAACGAACCTTTCACCGTGCAGGAAAATCGAGTAAATATCTGGGTTCGTACTCGCTTTGCAAAAGGGACAAGATCGTACAGTGAAAGAACGGTTTGCCGCATCGTTGCCGCAGGCGCTCCCGCACAAATAACACAACAGCAGCGTGCACAAACAGGTTGTTTCGCGAGCTATAGGGCATGTACTACATCATACATATATATATATATATATATATATATATATATATATATATATATATATATATATATATATATAT
>NW_013574196.1:18537-18708 GCF_000499745.2 Eimeria mitis | reverse complement strand
TATATATATATTATATATATATATTATATATATAAATATAAATATAAATATATATATATATATGTATATAATATATATATATATATATATATACATTTATATTTATTTTATATTAATATAAAAACAACAAACAAGTGCAACCACCAGAAGACAAAAAGAAAAAAAAACGAG
>NW_013574196.1:17327-17645 GCF_000499745.2 Eimeria mitis | reverse complement strand
CAGCAGCAGCAGCAGCAGCAACAGCAGCAACAGCAGCAGCAACAGCAGCAACAGCAGCAACAGCAGCAACGAGCTGGTGGAATAAAACCCTCTGCAGCAACCCCCTTGCTGTTAGTATCTCACTCTGAACCCAAACCCTAAACCATAAACCCTAAACCCTAAACCCTAAACCCTAAACCCTAAACCCTAAACCCTAAACCCCCGGGTTACCTGTAGCTTGTCTATGTCGAATTGAAGGAGGGGATCGTTTTCTGTGTTTTGAGCAGCAGCAGGTGTTGCTGCTGCTGCTGCTGCTGTTTCTGTGTTTGTTGCTGCAGC
>NW_013574196.1:17205-17276 GCF_000499745.2 Eimeria mitis | reverse complement strand
ATCAACGCGCAGCACGGCTCTTCCCCCCACCAGCCCCAGACTCAGGCGCATGCGTCTGGCTGCAACCAGCT
>NW_013574196.1:16964-17105 GCF_000499745.2 Eimeria mitis | reverse complement strand
AGCAGCAATATCACCAGGAAGCTCCAGCAGCACAGCTGAGTTGCTGCTGCTGCTGCTGCTGCTGCTGCTGTCTTCATCAACGCGCAGCACGGCTCTTCCCCCCACCAGCCCCAGACTCAGGCGCATGCGTCTGGCTGCAAC
>NW_013574196.1:16553-16864 GCF_000499745.2 Eimeria mitis | reverse complement strand
AGGCAATCTAACCAGGCTCCCTGCTGCTGCTGCTGCTGTTGCTGCTGCTGCTGCTGCTGCTGCTGCTGCTTCTTCTTCACAGGGGATAAAACCCAGGTCCATCATCTTCGAGTGTATGTACACCGCAAGGGCCCTCTGCCCCCGCAGCGGGGTACGGAGCAGCCGCACGAGTTCTATGAATGTGGGTGTTATCATGGGGGCCCCCCCGGGGGCCCCCCTGGGGGCCCCCCCTGGGGGCCCCCCAGCTGTGCTGCTGCTGAGGGTACGGGGGCCCCCCGGGGGCCCCTCACCCGCTGTATCCATCGTTGCTG
>NW_013574196.1:14241-16453 GCF_000499745.2 Eimeria mitis | reverse complement strand
AGGCAATCTAACCAGGCTCCCTGCTGCTGCTGCTGCTGTTGCTGCTGCTGCTGCTGCTGCTGCTGCTGCTGCTGCTGCTTCTTCACAGGGGATAAAACCCAGGTCCATCATCTTCGAGTGTATATACACCGCAAGGGCCCTCTGCCCCCGCAGCGGGGTACGCAGCAGCCGCACGAGTTCTATGAATGTGGGTGTTATCATGGGGGCCCCCCCGGGGGCCCCCCTGGGGGCCCCCCCTGGGGGCCCCCCAGCTGGGCTGCTGCTGAGGGTACGGGGGCCCCCGGGGGGCCCCTCACCCGCTGTATCCATCGTTGCTCCAGAAGCAGAGACGCCAGACATAGGTGAGCATACACCACAGGCAGTGTTGTGATGCTGCTGCTGCTGCTGCTGCTGCTGTTGCTGCTGCTGCTGCTGCTGCTGCTGCTGCTGATGCTGACAGAGCTCGGGGCAAAGAAGGAGGGTTCTAATTCACGATAACAAAACCCTAAACCCTAAACCCTAAACCCTAATCAACAAAAGCAAAACCCTAAACCCTAAACCCTAAACCCTAAACCCTAAACCCTCGTCCTTGTGTGCACGCCACCCGCTGCAGCCAGCCGCTCACACCCCTGAGCTTTGGGGTGTATAGGCAGCTACGAAAAGTAAAATAAAATAAATAAATTATTTATTTATTTATTAACTCAATAAACACAAATAAAACAAAAGACAAACAAATATACCCGCAATACAGCCGCAGCTGCCTCGACGTGGGGCACTGCTGCTGCTGCTGCTGCTGCTGCTGCTGCTGCTGCTGCTGCTGTAACTGCTGCTGCTCTTGCTGCAGCAGCAGCAGCAAATGAAAATGCTAGATAACCCTAAACCCTAAACAAATATATTTTTAGTTTATCGTATCACCACCGGTCTATATGCACTAACCCCAAACCCTAAACCCTTAAACCTAAACCCTAAACCCTTAAAAACCTAAACCCTAAACCCTTAACCGTAAACCCTAAACCCTAAACCCTAAACTGTAGGAAGCGCTCTATAGACATGGCCGAAGCTCCCGCCAGTTGCAGCAGCTGCTGCAGCAGTGTACAAGGAGCTGATCGCTAAACCCTAAACCCTAGACCCTAAACCCTAAACCCTAAACCCTCGCTTCTAAACAAAAGACCTCGGCAAACCGCCGTTTAGGGTTTCCTCTGGCACATAGCCAGCATTACACCCATGTTGCTGCAGCAGCAGCAGCAGCAACAGCAGCAGCAGCAGCAGCAGCAGCAGCGATGGAGTAGGCTGCTGCAGTTCTTGCTGCTGCTGTTGCTTCTGATGCAACCTGAACCAGGAATGCTGCTGCTGTAGCAGCAGCAGCATCAGCTGCTGCAGCAGTTGCTGCTGCAGCACCAGCTGCTGCAGCAGCTGCTGCTGCTGCAGCTGCTGCTGCGGCAGCAGCAACAAATGTTTCAGCTGCAGCAGTAGCAGCAAGTGCTACAGCTGCTGCAGCAGCATCACCTGCTATAGCTGCAGCAGCAGCAGCAGCAACTGCTGTAGCCGCTCCAGCAGCAAGAACTGTTACAATTGCAACAGCACCAGCAGCAGCTGCAGCAGCAGCTGCTGCAGCAGCAGCTGCTGCAGCTGCAGGAGCTGCAGCAGCAGCAGCAGCAGCAGCAGATGCTGCTGCTGCTGCTGCAGCAGGTGTTGGTTTGTTTGTGTGTTGATGGAAGAATCTGCTTAAATAAATATAAAGAAACTGCATGACTGCGCGGGCCTAACAAAGAAGGCGTTTAGTGCGGCATAAGGGTTTAGGGTTTAGGGTTTAGGGTTTAGGGTTTAGCCGCAGGTGCCCGGGGCGAGCTCAGGCGACGGCACTTCGTTTCGAATGGCGACGAAGTGCAGGCAGTGGTATTGTACCTGTAACACAAGCATCAGGGTTTAGGGTTTAGGGTTTAGGGTTTAGCACGAGGGTTTAGGGTTTAGAACGAGGGTTTAGGGTTTAGGGTTTAGGACGAGGGTTTAGGGTTTAGAACGAGGGTTTATAGGGTTTATAACGAGGGTTTAGGGTTTAGTGTTGAGGGTTTACAGGACGAGGGTTTAGGGTTTAGGGTTTAGAACGAGGGTTTAGGGTTTAGGGTTTAGGGTTTAGGTACCTGCATCATAGATTTACGATTGGACGTGTAGTAGCAGTCTCTCCACTCAACCTTCAATAAGTTAAACCAGTTCTTTATCACTGCACACAAAA
>NW_013574196.1:12653-14063 GCF_000499745.2 Eimeria mitis | reverse complement strand
CTCTAAAAAAAAAAAAAAAAAGGGTTTAGGGTTTAGGGTTTAGGGTTTAGTGTTTGCTTTGTATACCTTTGAGTATTTCTTCAGCTGAGAACTCAACACTCATCTCATGGGGCATCTCCGCATAGTGATAGAGAAGGGGGCCCACATTCGCCCATAAACCACCAAACCTAACAATCCTGGCGATGGTTTTTATATATAATAATATATTATGCGCGGTGTCGAGAAAGAAAGATGTTAATACACCGTCAAATATACGAGATGAAGCCGGTAAACTTGTAGAGGGGTTGCCGTATACCTAAAGAAATAAATAAATATAAATAAATATAAATAAATAAATATATAAATTTATATATATTGTTTTGTTTGGGTTTTATTTATTTATTTATTTTATTTATTTATTTAGAAAGAAAGAAAGAAAGATGTTAATACACCGTCAAATATACGAGATGAAGCGGGTAAACTTGTTGAGGGGTTGCCGTATACCTAAAGAAATAAATAAATACAAATAAATATATAAATTTATATTTTTATATATATTGTTTTGTTTGGGTTTTGTTTGTCTTTGTTTTATTTATTTATTTTATTTATTTATTTTATTTATTTATTTATTTAGAAAGAAAGAAAGAAAGATGTTAATACACCGTCAAATATACGGGATGAGGCACGTAAACTTGTAGAGGTGTTGCCGTATACATACATAAATATAAATATATAAATATAAATATAAATATAAATATAAATATAAATATAAATATAAAAAAAATATATATATATTTATATTTATATTTATATTTATATATATATTTATATTTATAGAGTTGCTTGTGTTTTGTTCGCCTTTGTTTGTGTAACCCCTACAACCCCAACAACCCCTACAAACCCTAAACCCTACTAAACCCTAAACCCTACTAAACCCTAAACCCTACTAAACCCTAAACCCTAAACCCTAAACCCTTTGTTTACCTCTACGAATTCTCCCGCACACATAGAGAAATCTGCTGAGGGGCTGACGTGCTCGCTGGGGGCGACGTCAGGCACCCACACCACGTCTAGGTGGTCTGCTTGGTTGCGCCTGTGTAAATATATATAAATATATATATAAATATATAAATATATAAATATGTATGTATATGTATGTATATGTATGTATATATACGTATAAATAAATAAATAGAAAGGGAGAGAGGGAGGGGAGAGAGAAAGACAGAGAGAAAGAAGATAAAAATAGAGATAGAGATAGAGATAGAGAGACAGAGAGAGAAAGAAAGAAAGGAGACAGGTGGTATGATTGGTTACGCCTGTTTAAATAAATAAGGAGACAGAGACAAAAGGGGACAGACAGAGACAAAAGGAGACAGAAAAAAAAGAAAAAAGGAGACAGAAAAAAAGAGAAAAGAAAAAAGGAGACAG
>NW_013574196.1:12121-12553 GCF_000499745.2 Eimeria mitis | reverse complement strand
GGAGACAGAAAAAAAAGAAAAAAGGAGACAGAAAAAAAGAGAAAAGAAAAAAGGAGACAGAAAAAAAAAAAGGAAAAAAGGAGACAGAAAAAAAAAGAAAAAAGAAAAAAGGAGACAGAAAAAAAAAAGAAAAAAGGAGACAGAAAAAAAAAAAGAAAAAAAGGAGACAGAAAAAAAAAGAAAAAAAGAAAAAAGGAGACAGCAGAGAGAGAAAGAAACGCACCTATTGGAGGTGGAGAGACAGTACGGCTGCAGCGGCAGCGACTTTGGCGTTAACCGACTATTCAATAGAAAGTCGGAACCTGCAGCAGCAGCAGCAGCAGCAGCAGCAGCAGCAGCAGCAGCATCAGCAGCAGCAGCAGTAGCAGCAGTAGCAGCAGCAGCAGCAGAGGCAGAGGCAACAATATATGAAGAAGAGCAGCAGCAGCAAAG
>NW_013574196.1:10355-10520 GCF_000499745.2 Eimeria mitis | reverse complement strand
CAGTCACGCACAAACTGACGCAGGGTGCTGCGTACCTGCAGCAGCAGCAGCAGCAGCAGCAGCAGCAGCAGCAGCAGCAGCAGCAGTAGGAGGATGAGGAGGAGGAGGGGGAGGAGGAAGAATAGAGAAGATGTCAGGTGCAAACAGGTTGCTGCTGCTGCTGCT
>NW_013574196.1:8794-9467 GCF_000499745.2 Eimeria mitis | reverse complement strand
GGTGTTGGGGGCCCCAACAACTCTCTTTCTTCTTTTGTTAGTTTATATAAATATTTTTCTATTCTTTTTATTTCACATAAACTATCTATTTCATACAAAGAAAACGCTCGACGCACAGAAGCCAAATGCTGCAACTCCTCTGCTACCTCCCATGGTAACATACCACCACCAGCTGCTGCTGCTGCTGCAGCAGCAACCCCACCACCAGTAACACACTCTGCTGCAGCTGCAGCAACACCACCACCACCAACCCCACCACCACCAGCAGCAACCCCACCACCAGTAACACACTCTGCTGCTGCTGCAGCAACCCCACCACCAGTAACACACTCAGCTGCAGCAACACACTCAGCTGCAGCAACACCACCACCAGTAACACACTCAGCTGCAGCAACACCACCACCAGTAACACCATCATCATCACCACCACCAACCCCACCACAAACACCACCATCACAGCAACCACCCCCACCAACCCCACCACCACCACCACCGCCACCAGCAGCACCAGCAGCAGCAGGAGCAGCAGCAGGAGCAGCAGCAGCAGCAGCAGCAGCAGGGGGAGAAGCATCATCTGAATCACCACCACCAACCCCACCAGAAACACCACCACTTAATGTAGAACCAGAAACGGGGGTACCGGATATGGGGGCCCCCTCAAGGGGCCAGGCGG
>NW_013574196.1:8112-8774 GCF_000499745.2 Eimeria mitis | reverse complement strand
CCCCACCCCGGGGGGCCCCCCCCCTCTTCGTTTCTTTCTTTTTACTAGTATACAACCCCCCCCGCGACTCACACCCATGGGGGGCCCCATGGGGGCCCCCATGGGGGCCCCCCATGGGTACAGATGCCGCGCAGGGGCCCCTCTTCTCTACGTGGCTACTCATACAAGAAAAGTCCTCGCTGGGGGCCCCGCAGCATCCCCCTTCATATGCAGTACCCAGGGGCCCCGATAAACCCTCAGGGGGCCCCCCGTGGGGGCCCCTCACGGGGCCCCCATGGGGGCCCCCCTGGGGGGCCCCATGGGGGCCCCCAGCAACATACTCTGGATGGGGGCCCCCATGGGGGCCCCGTGAAGCACACCCAGAAGGGGCCCCCGCACCACACTCAGGGGGGCCCCCCGCAGCACATTCAGGGTACGGGACCCCTGGGGGGGCCCCCTGGGGGCCCCCCTGGGGGCCCCCATTGGGGCCCCTAGCAGCCGAGTGGGGGTAGGGGCCCCCGCCGCTATATTTTTTGGTTTTGTTAGCGGGTGTAGATACAGCAGGAGACAGAGAAGGAGGGGGAAAGGAGACAGAAGAAGAAGAAGGAGACAAAGAAGAAGGAGATGAAGAGGCTGCTGCTGCTGCTGCTGCTGCTGCTGCTGCTGCTGCAGCTGAAGGGGGG
>NW_013574196.1:7914-8012 GCF_000499745.2 Eimeria mitis | reverse complement strand
AAGAAGAAGGAGACAAAGAAGAAGGAGATGAAGAGGCTGCTGCTGCTGCTGCTGCTGCTGCTGCTGCTGCAGCTGCTGCTGCAGCAGCTGAAGGGGGC
>NW_013574196.1:6982-7814 GCF_000499745.2 Eimeria mitis | reverse complement strand
GGGAAAGGAGACAGAAGAAGAAGAAGGAGACAAAGAAGAAGGAGATGAAGAGGCTGCTGCTGCTGCTGCTACTGCTGCTGCTGCTGCTGCTGCAGCAGCAGCAGCTGAAGGGGGGCCCCCAGATGATGATGAGGCAGCAGGAGGGGGGCCCCCACGACCCGTGCTGTTGCCGTTCCTTGGCCTCCCCATACTTCTATGATGAAGACCTGCTGCTGCTGCTGCTGCTGCTGCTGTTGCTGCTGCTGCTGTTCTTGTTGTGCTGCGGCTGCTGCTGTTTCTGTTGCTGTTGTTGCTGCTGATGTTTCTGTTGGTGCTGCTGATGTTGCTGCTGTCGTTGCTGCTGCTGTGCTGCAGCTTCTGTTGCTGCTGCTTCTGCAGCTTCTGCTGCAGCTGCTGCAGCCCGTGCTTCTTTTGTTGCTGCTGCAGTTGCTGTTGCTGCTCGTTTTGCGTCTGTTGCTTACGTCGCTGCTGCTGCTGCTGCTGTTGCTGCTGCTGCTGCTGCTGCTGTTTCTTTCGTTGTTGCTGTTACTGCCCTTGCTGCTGTTGTTGCTGCTGCTGCTGTTGTAGCTGTTGCTGCTGCTTTTGGAGCCCGAAGGGAGACTTAGAGAAACAGCTACTCCTGCTGCTGCTGCTGCTGCTGCTGCTGCTGCTGCTGCTGCTGCTGCTGCTCTCTTCTCTCTCTCCTCCTAAGCCGCCACACTGCAACCCCGAGGCTGCAGCGGGCCTCAGCAAGCAGGGGCCCCCGGGGGGCCCCCAGGTTACTGCAAAGGGTACAGAGGGGCCAGCAGCGGGGCCCCTCTGGTGAGGGTCAGCAGCAGCAGCAAGACAAAGG
>NW_013574196.1:6352-6676 GCF_000499745.2 Eimeria mitis | reverse complement strand
CTTTGCTGCTGCTGCTGCTGCTGCTGCTGCTGCAGCTGTTGCTGCTGCTGCTGCTGCTGCTGCTGCTGCTTCAGCTAGCGTCTCACTAACCACGAGAAGGGCCTTTCTTTCCCTTTATAATAAGTCATATAATATATGTGCAGCGAAATTAAGAAGATAAAACCCTATCTGCTGCTGCTGCTGCTGCTGCTGCTGCTGCTGCAGCTGCTGCTGCTGCTGCTGCTGCTCTATGTACCTAACTAGCCATCCGCCTTTAGTGCTTCGCACACTGCTGCTGCTGCTGCTGCTGTTGCTGCTGTTGCTACTATTGCAGCTCCTCTAATA
>NW_013574196.1:4484-4630 GCF_000499745.2 Eimeria mitis | reverse complement strand
TTTCGGATGCAGCAGCAGCAGCAGCAGGAGCAGCAGCAGCAGCAACAGCAGCAGCAGCAGCACTATGTCTGCCCTCTCCCTGTACATCTTTATGGGGAGAAGATGATGCGCCTATAAACAGAGAGCAGCAGCAGCAACTGTCTCTT
>NW_013574196.1:4238-4384 GCF_000499745.2 Eimeria mitis | reverse complement strand
TTTCGGATGCAGCAGCAGCAGCAGCAGGAGCAGCAGCAGCAGCAACAGCAGCAGCAGCAGCACTATGTCTCCCCTCTCCTTGTACATCTTTATGGGGAGAAGATGATGCGCCTATAAACCGAGAGCAGCAGCAGCAACTGTCTCTC
>NW_013574196.1:3939-4138 GCF_000499745.2 Eimeria mitis | reverse complement strand
TTCTATCACAACCAAATACACCAACCTGCTGCTGCTGCTGCTGCTGCTGCTGCTGCTGCTGCTGCAGCAGCAGCAGCAGGGGGAAAAGCAGCAGCAGCAGCAGCAGGAGCGGGAGGAGGGGAGTTGATGACTGCTGATGGAACTGCAGCAGCAGCAGCAGCAGCAGCAGCAGCAGGAGGAGAAGCAGCAGAGTTGGTTT
>NW_013574196.1:2210-2470 GCF_000499745.2 Eimeria mitis | reverse complement strand
CCTTTTGTCTCCATTGTCTCCTGGTGTCTCCTTTTGTCTCCTTTTGCTGCTTCTTATTGTCTGTCTCCTGTTCACTTATTTGCATCTATTGCACTTGTTGCTGCTGCTGTTGCTGCTGCTGCTGCTGTTGCTGCTTCTGCTGCTGCTGCTGCTTGTGCTGCTGCTGCTGCTTGTGTTGCTGCTGCTGCTGCTGCTGCTGTTGCTGCTTCTGCTGCTGCTGCTGCTGCTGTTGCTGCTGCTGCTGCTTCTGCCGTTCTCCT
>NW_013574196.1:1437-1538 GCF_000499745.2 Eimeria mitis | reverse complement strand
TGCTGCTGGTGCTGCTGGTGATGCTGTTGCTGCTGCTGCTGTGTGTTTTCTCTATCTGCCTCTGTCTCCTCCTTCCGTCTCCTTTTGTCTGTCTCCTTTTG
>NW_013574196.1:1141-1337 GCF_000499745.2 Eimeria mitis | reverse complement strand
CTGGTGCTGCTGGTGATGCTGTTGCTGCTGCTGCTGTGTGTTTTCTCTATCTGCCTCTGTCTCCTTCTTCCGTCTCCTTTTGTCTGTCTCCTTTTGTCTGTCTCCTTTTGTCTGTCTCCTTTTGTCTGTCTCCTTATTTGTCTCTTTCTGTTGTCTCCTTCTTTAGTTTCTGTCTTTGTTGTTTCCTATCGTATTT
>NW_013574196.1:716-1041 GCF_000499745.2 Eimeria mitis | reverse complement strand
GTCTCTTTCTGTTGTCTCCTTCTTTAGTTTCTGTCTTTGTTGTTTCCTATCGTATTTTGCTGCTGCTGCAGTTTGTCGTTGCTGCTGCTGCTTCTTCTACCGTTCCCTCTCCAGCAGCAGCAACAGCAGCAGCAGCAGCAGCAGCAGCAGCAACAGCAGCAGCAGCAGCAGCAACAGCAAGATTGTGTTGTGTGTGCGCAGACAAGCCTTTGGGGCCTTTTGAAGTTTTGCTGCTGCAGCTGCGGCTGGAGGCCATTGGTCCATTCAGTGGTTCTGCTGCTGCTTGTGCTGCTGCTGCTGCTGCTAGTGATGCTGCGTTTGCTGC
>NW_013574196.1:230-616 GCF_000499745.2 Eimeria mitis | reverse complement strand
GTCTCTTTCTGTTGTCTCCTTCTTTAGTTTCTGTCTTTGTTGTTTCCTATCGTATTTTGCTGCTGCTGCAACTGAACAAGCAGAAGCCTTGCTGCTGCAGCAGCAGCAGCAACAAATAACACACGATGAGCTGTAGTACCACCGCAGCAGCAGCAGCAGCAAACATATCAGCAGCAGCAGCAGCAGCAGCAGCAGCAGGTGCTGCTGCTGCTGCTGCTGCTGTTTGCATGCGTCTTCTGTTGCTCACACCAAAAAAAGAAAAAGGCGGCTCTGTCTTTATTTTTATTATTTATTTATTTATTTATTTATCTGCACTGGCTGTAACAACAAAAACAAAAAAAAAGAAAAAGACAAAAGGAGACAAAAAAGGAGACAAGCTAAACAAA
>NW_013574196.1:0-130 GCF_000499745.2 Eimeria mitis | reverse complement strand
TGTCTCTTTCTGTTGTCTCCTTCTTTAGTTTCTGTCTTTGTTGTTTCCTATCGTATTTTAAAAAAAAAAATGTTTGCATGCGTCTTCTGTTGCTCACACCAAAAAAAGAAAAAGGCGGCTCTGTCTTTAT
>NW_013574195.1:3134-3407 GCF_000499745.2 Eimeria mitis | reverse complement strand
ATATACATATATATACACATATATACATATATATATATATATATACTTCTCTCTCTTTCTCTCTCTATTGCTCTCTACAGGAGACTCACGGGCCTCCCTGCTGCTGCTGTCTCCTCGCTGCTATCAGAGGAAAACTACCTCACCCACAAGGGGGCCCTTCAGCACGGCATCGTCGACTCAGTTATCCCTTTAACAAACACACAAACTCAAACGCAACACAGCCCCCCAGGGGGCCCCCCAGGGGGCCCCCCAGGGGCCCCCCCAGGGGCCCCC
>NW_013574195.1:2725-3054 GCF_000499745.2 Eimeria mitis | reverse complement strand
GGCCCCCAGGAGAAGGAAAATGTAAAAGGTATGGGGGGCCCCCGTGATGCAGACGAGATAAGGGTACAGGGGATGTAGAAAAAAAGAAAAAAAAATAAATGTTGTTAGGGCCTCTTCTTATGGTGTTTAATTAAAAAAAAAAGGGTTTGGGTAAACCCTAAAACCCTAAACCCTTGCTCAGCCCCAGATATCTTCTTCTCTAGGGTTGAACTCCCTTTATAGAAAGGGTTTAGAAAGGGTTAAGAAAGGGTTTAGGGTTTAGGGTTTAGGGTTTGGGGTTGTAGAGGATGACGTGCACAGGCCTGAGGTGTACGTACACCTCAAGCAGC
>NW_013574195.1:2425-2625 GCF_000499745.2 Eimeria mitis | reverse complement strand
AGGGCCTCTTCGTATGGTGTTTAATTAAAAAAAAAAGGGTTTGGGTAAACCCTAAAACCCTAAACCCTTGATCAGCCCCAGATATCTTCTTCTCTAGGGTTGAATTCCCTTTATAGAAAGGGTTTAGAAAGGGTTTAGAAAGGGTTTAGGGTTTAGGGTTTAGGGTTTAGGGTTTAGGGTTTGAGGTGTACGTACACCTC
>NW_013574195.1:1815-2325 GCF_000499745.2 Eimeria mitis | reverse complement strand
TTTTTTTTTTTTTTTTTTTTTTTTTTATTATTTCCGGTGTACATACACCTCAACTCTCAACTATTTCCGTTTGTTTCTGTCTTGGTGGGGTTGTTGTTATTCCTTTGCTCTTCTTTGTTCTTACACTCCCCTGATAAAGAAGAAGAAGAAGAGACAGAAGAAGAAGAGACAGATGAAGAGGAGACAGATGAAGAAGAGACAGAAGGAGAAGAAGAAGAAGAGGAGACAGAAGAGGAGACAGAAGAGGAGACAGGAGAAGAAGAAGAGGAGACAGAAGAGGGGGTGGGGCCTCGATTGAGTTGAAGAGTTTGGGTGTCTATCGTCAGCGTCACCGGGCCGTCGTTGTATATCTCTATACCTGCATTTCATACATTTTATTTATTTATTTATTTATTTTGTTTATTTTGTTTATTTTATTTATTTTATTTATTTTATTTATTTTGTTTATTTTGTATATTTTATTTGTTTAGTTTTATAGGGTTTAGATTAATTAGTTAATTTAATTAATTA
>NW_013574195.1:0-1768 GCF_000499745.2 Eimeria mitis | reverse complement strand
TATATATATATATATATATATATATATATATATATATATATATATATATATATATATGTATATATATTATGAGCAGTATAGAAAAGGAGACAGGTACAGTAGAGAAAAGGAGACACAAGGAGACAGATGCAAGTGTATAGAAAAGGAGACAGATGAAATAGAGAAAAAAAGAAAGAAGATATAGATGCAAATGTATAAAAAAGGAGACAAATGAAATAGAGACAAAAAGAAAGAAGGGACAGACAAAAAGTAGACAAAAAAAAGAAGGGACAGACAAAAAGGAGACAAAAAAAAAGAAGAGACAGACAAAAAGGAGACAAAAAAAAGAAGAGACAGGCAAAAAGGAGACAAAAAAAAGAAGAGACAGACAGAAAGGAGACAAAAAAAGGAGACAAAAAAAAGGAGACAAAAAAAGAAAAAAAAAAGGAGACAAAAAAAGAAAAAAAAAAGGAGACAGCTTACGCATGCGTGTCTGAAACTGTCCCGTTTGTATTTTTTGTTTTTTATATTTTTTTTTTAATGTCTCCACAAATAACTCATAAAGAGGTTTCGCTTCACCGGGGCTCATAGCTGCAAAACCACCAAACCCTAAACCCTAAACCCTAAACCCTAATTATTTAGGGTTTAAGGATTCGGGGCTAACTCAAACCCTAGCTCTAGCTACGCAAAACCCTAAACCCTAGATATACTGGAGGTTAAGGGTTAGCTAGGGTTTAGGGTTTGGTGAGAGAAGGTAGGTGAAGATACACCACACCTCTAAACCCTAAACCCTAAACCCTAAACACCCCACCTCCTGAGAAATCCGGCTGAAACCCTTTCTTTGTCTGAGCCTGGAGAGTGAAATTCGAAACCACCAAAACCTCTGTCACACGCAAAGCTCACCAACAGGGTTTAGGGTTTAGGGTTTAGGGTTTAAGGACTAGGGTTTAGGGTTTAGGGTTTCAAGCAGTGCGCCAGTGAAGGGTTTTAGGGTTTAGGGTTTAGGGTTTACTACCCTTGGCTGTTTAGTGCAGTGCGTAAGAAGAATGAAACAAAAGATAGAAACACCCCGAGGGTTTAGGGTTTAGGGTTTAGGTAGGGTTTAGGGTTTAGGGTTTGGGTAGGGTTTAGGGTTTAGGGTTTAGGGTTTACCGTAGTCCATATCTACGACGCTCTTCTGCCAGGGTTTTCCCGCTGCATCTGCTGAAAACAACAGAGAAAGAATTAGGGTTTGGTGCTTCGTGAGGGTTTAGGGTTTAGGGTTTAAATACAGCAACACGACAAATGCTGAGTTAGGGTTTAGGGTTTAGGGTTTAGGGTTCAGAGAGAAAGAGACAGAAAAAAATAAATAAAAAGAAAAAAGGGGTGGGGTTGATGAACGCATGCATATATATAAAGAAAGAGACAGAAGCATCACCCAGGAAAAACACAAAGCAACAAACCCTAAACCCTAAACCCTAAACCCTAAACCCTAAACCCTAGACAACACCAGAGGGAAAGAGACAGTTTAATATAGCTCACCCCAAAGCCTGGTCCCTAAGCATTTCTTCACTCCATATTCGACGTCAACCCTGCACATACACCCTAAACCCTAAACCCTAAACCCTAAAACCCTAAACCCTAAACCCTAAACCCTAATTCATCAGCAGTGTAAATACACCTCATACCGCGTTAGAAACCCTCGTGCTAGTACTCTTCAGCTTCTTCACTGTATACCCCAGGATCTAGGGTTTAGGGTTTAGGGTTTAGGGTTTAGGGTTTAGGGTTTAGGGTTTAGGGTTTAGGGTTT
>NW_013574194.1:3326-3499 GCF_000499745.2 Eimeria mitis | reverse complement strand
CGTGTATAGCGGTAGCGGCGACCTCTGGATTGCGTCGATCTTAGCCAACTCTGGTTCAACCAACCGCTGCTACAGAGAGATAAAACACTAGGAAACTGATTGTTTGGGTGAAAAGTGGAGACCTCTGTGCTTTAACGAACCACTGCTTCTCATATAGCTGTTGCAGCGCGCGA
>NW_013574194.1:2979-3091 GCF_000499745.2 Eimeria mitis | reverse complement strand
ACTGGCGCCACCTGCCGTTTTTGCTACAGCTTCTGATATCAGATCCACTTCTCATCCCATATCGAGCAGAGTTAGTAACTCATGCCCTTTTATGCATACTTGTACAGACATT
>NW_013574194.1:2479-2931 GCF_000499745.2 Eimeria mitis | reverse complement strand
GCCCCATCACTGCGCCGCACGCTGCTTGCTTGCTCTGTTTGTTCCATTGGCAGCGCTGTTCTAGATTTGGTTTCAATTGTTCCGTAGCCTTCTCCATTAGCCGGCAATCTCGAAATGCCTGACATTGTTTATTGCAGAAGAATCAAACGCGTCGTTGTGCATATCCTTCTTGCTTTCTGGGTGTTGGATTCACTGCAGTCAGTTACCGCTTCTAGCCTCGTTTTTGGCTGATCTGGTGTTCACTGCCCAATATCCATAGGGTCCAAATCAGAATCATTCCCAGATCCGTTTTCTTCCTTTTCGGCTAAGGCTGTGGAAGTGGCGCTTTTACTTTCTTTTCCACGAAATAACTCCATCATGCCAACGACGCCCACTCTTTCACCCCTCATTTCCCTTTCCGTAGCCCAGCAGGTTAGAGGTGGCTTCTCTCCGGAGGATAGCCCCGCTACAAA
>NW_013574194.1:2005-2436 GCF_000499745.2 Eimeria mitis | reverse complement strand
TCTCTGGCCTTTATCTGAGAAGAGATGAGCCGCAATGAAGGCAAAGACTTAAAGCAAGAGTTTCCCAAAACCAGCTGACCTCCTTCCCCGGTCCCTAGGCATCCTGGGCTTTGAGCTCAGGGCCTGGGTGTTGCGGGTAGGAGGCAGCCAGAAATGGGGTTGCAGCGCACCCCGCTGCGGCTGGTAGTGCAACCCAGCCCCACGCGTGCATATAAGGAAGCTTCAGCGAAGTTTCCTTTGCTGCATGCTTTGCCGCTGAACGAACTTGTAGAACGGTTGCAAACGCTTACACGCAGCATGCCAAAACCGTCGAAAGGCTCCTGCGCTAACTCTGCGCTAACTCATGCTACATCTGCCCCCCCATCAGCAAAAGGCGCACGTCCTCGTGCCCAGATGGTCATGTTGAGCTTGGTGGGCTGCTGTTGGAGCGG
>NW_013574194.1:1787-1905 GCF_000499745.2 Eimeria mitis | reverse complement strand
GGGCACCCACAGGCAAACCTGCATCCAGCAGAGATCCCAGAATAACCAGCACAGTAAAAGTCGTGGTCCATTTGCTGCGACAGCTGCAGAAGCACCGAGTGATGCGAGAAGAACTGCT
>NW_013574194.1:892-1687 GCF_000499745.2 Eimeria mitis | reverse complement strand
GCTGCTGTTCTCCTCACCGATGCCCGCCCCGTCAATGGTACGAGGGGAAGAGGGTAAAAAGGGCCGTATACGGGTGCGAAATTGAGTCATGTAGAGGGAGAAGTGCCATCATCGTGTCGGTCGCCGCATCTGACTCAAACGGTGACTCATGATGCGGCGTCCGCCCCGCTGCAACAACGGTGCCTCAGCACC
The DNA here is from genome assembly GCF_000499745.2 of Eimeria mitis. Classification (NCBI taxonomy): domain Eukaryota; phylum Apicomplexa; class Conoidasida; order Eucoccidiorida; family Eimeriidae; genus Eimeria; species Eimeria mitis. Next base: position 1,495 of record NW_013574194.1, on the reverse strand, counting down.
GGCTGAACGCGCTGGTTTGCAAGGGCAGTCCGCCTAAACCTAGGATATGCGGAAAAATAAGCACAAAAGAAGAAGAGTGGCCGAGCCTGCAGAGCAAAACTGCTGTGATGCCGGCCCAACCAGCTCCTCTGCACGTGGCTAGCCACCGGTGCGCTTGGCGCCGCTCCAGGAGCCGCCGCTGAGTGTAAAAGTGCGAAACCAGCTGCTTTCCGGTAACTGCCGACTTGTTTACGCGTCAGCTGGTCGATTTAGGGTTGCTGCCGCCCGCCTCCCCGGTCCGGGTCGGCGCCGACTTTGGCTCTCGGGAAAGCCCCAAGAAAGCCCCAACTGTGGTCCCCAGCCCCAATAGGCAAAGGAACAACTAGTCGTCCGTGTCCCCCGGCGACCTAGCACGCCGTGTGCGGGAGGGAAGATACGAGTAGGGAGGCAACGCAGTTAGCCTCCAGGGGCATCGGGGTAGAAAAATAGAAGAAGTTGCAGGGATCTAACTAGGGATCCACCAAAATCTAGCCGCCCATTACCCACTCCCGCGACCTGCCTGCATGCACACACTAGGTGTAGTTGGTGCGAGGTCAAGGAGAGCACTTAGCTGTTCGGCGGAAA
>NW_013574194.1:597-792 GCF_000499745.2 Eimeria mitis | reverse complement strand
CACCCAGGGTCACCTTCATCTTGTTGCCACCGGCACCTCCGCGTCCTGTAAAATGCAAACAACGCACCAATGCGTAAGAGGAAAAAGAAGAAATGCACCAGCGGCCAGCTATTGCGGCTATAGAGTAGATGAATGTGCTTGCATCTGCAACCAGCCCAACAGCTGCACCTCTGCATGCATTTGATAGTCTCCTAT
>NW_013574194.1:0-361 GCF_000499745.2 Eimeria mitis | reverse complement strand
ATGCACCACCGCCCCACACTTACCTCGCTTCATTGTGCTCTTTGGCGAAGACCTGCAAATAAAAGGGAGTTGTTCTGGCAAGAATTCGCCCCAAGGCACAAAAAAGAGATATTAGCCTCGTAAACGGACTCGACTTCTAAAGGAACATCTCGCGCTGCACCCACAACGGTGCAGGCGGCCGTTGGCGCCAAGCCCCAACGCAGCAAATCTCCTCAGTTGCATGCATGCATCCTTCAAATGAAAATCGGTTGTGTTCTACGACTTGCATTAACTCTGAATATTCCGAAGTTCAAAATGGTACAAACTAGCAGTTTTGGGGAAACGGTTGCCTCAAGTCTTTCTACTAACTGCGGGCAGACCA
>NW_013574193.1:2604-3230 GCF_000499745.2 Eimeria mitis | reverse complement strand
GTTCATCAACTAGCCCTTGCCGGAGCAGTAGGAACGACGCCGTGAGGGAAAATTGTGAATATCGTTGGCCCTCTTGGGGGAAACTGTTCAGCGGCCTCGACGATGGCGGCAGTGCGGTGGTAGCGGTGAACGTTGCGCCAGCCATGCCAGTTGCGTAGTTGGGGTTTGGGTTTTATAGGAAAGAGAAAAAGAGAAAGAACAACAACGGCAAATATGAGCTTGCGCCTTCGAGTTGTGCAGTAACGCCGCCAAATCCACACAAGCAACACAGGCACCCAAATCAAAGAGCCCTGAATTAGTAACTGCATCAGCAAACAACGAATATCACCCCAGACGGTCAACTCGTCCTTGGGATGAAGGCCTGGCACGTACCGCCAGGGCAGTGCTCCACCCTCATCTTTCCAGCCAGTGGCTGTGGCGCTGCTGCTGCTGATGCTGCTGCAGCCTGCTGGAGCATTGGCGGCCCTGTAGCGGAGGTTAGCGAAAGCTGGAACAGGAGAAGATGAAGCTGCAGAGGGGGCCTTCGGCACAGACGGCCCGAGATGTTGCGGTAAGTATAGCGGGAGAAAATCAGCATCGATAACCACAGGATACTTAAGCGGCCAGAAACGATGTAGAGGATGCCG
>NW_013574193.1:818-2536 GCF_000499745.2 Eimeria mitis | reverse complement strand
CAGACGCTCCCATGGCTTTCTAAGGCCGAAGAGAAGACAAGGAATGCAAATTTATGTTTTGGGGGGACCAATGCTAATCACCGCTCTTCCTCGTGCTACCGCCAGTATGCTTTTTTGATCCCGAGGTCACCGCCGACACTGCAGGAGGACGGTGGTTTCTAGTTGGAACGAAGGGACAGCTAGCCAGGAACAGAAAAAGGGCAGATGAACCTGGAAAGTTGTTTTGCCTGGGGTTTTCAGGTTCGAGGGGACGCGACAAACATCAATATAACGCCATATGTCGTGTTGGGGGGATGAGGGTCACTACTGGAACCCTACGAACCCGTCCCGGAGCACCACCACTCAGGTCTTTCGGCTGCAGCAAATATATTGTTTTTCGTATTATAAAAGGGCGTGTTTGTGTTTCTCTAGTGGAGAAGTAGAATTCAACGGTGTACGCATAAACGAGCTGCAGGTCTTGTGAACTTGCAGCGGCTTGTGCAGACATCCACCAGCATGCCGTGACGACACTCGCCTTCCTCCGACTTCTCTCGAATGCAAATATAAATATTAACCTTATTTAATCGCTATTAAACAATTTGAATTGCAGAAAAAAACGCTGCTTCGGCAGTGCCCGCACACGAAGGACCACCGGTCTTCCTGCGCCCCTCAAGCCAGACCGGACCTGTCTGAAAATCTGAAAGGGGGGGAATTGGGTGAAACGAGTAATTTGAGCCACTGAAATATTTTCTTTATTTCTGTGTGGCCGTCCGGGGAGGGTCTATGAACCACAAACCACAGGCGAGCAACATCTCTCACCCAGGCAACCAGGCGGGGGCGCGCGGACTGGTGATACAAGGCAGAGGAATTCAATTTCGTTCATTATTCCTTGCAAAAGAAAGTGTAAGGAAGTATATTTCAATATACTTCAGAGGCTACACACGAGGGGAGGGGCAACAGCATATGAACATGTATGCATATACATACGCGCATATATGTATTACATAAACGGGCATGTTGCGACTTCTTTATGCCTAGGAATGACTGAGATCAAATGCACATATACTAAGTAAGCGTTTGTACTGGATCCTATCGTCAGGCGGATGCAAGTACTTTCCCTCAAGACGAAGGGAGAGTAAACGTTGAATGAAATTAACGAAAGCAGTTTTTTCAGGGCGGAGAGATACACGTGTGTAACTCCTTCATTGTAGAGAAGAATACAAGTTACCCCAGTACAAGCAACGCAACTCAGCACACAGATACATCTCTGTCGCTGCACTTTGCAGTCTCTGTTGCCGTTGGTATATTAGTAGATCACTAGCAATAGCTGAAACCCGGCAACTCTTACGCAAGCCTTGCTTGCTTGAACCCGTACACTAATGGGGTGTAAATACAGCAGAAGAAACAAAACATTCCTTCGTCTAAAGAGTGCAAGGGGCCACCACACCTTGCCATTCAGGTTGAAGTGAAGGTACTGCAAGCACGTTTGCTCTGCGCCGGTGTTTCACGCTTCTGCTACTAAGCAATTCTTTTGTTGCGGCCCCAGAAACGGCGGTTCCTCGGTTTAAGGGGATTCATACTACTACTGCTGATGGTGGAAACATAACGTACATACAGCCGAAACACATCCATATATATAGTTGGGTCAAGCGTAAACTGAAGGAAAGCTGCAGCACAACCACCCCGTGCAGAGTTGTCCTTAAAACACAAAGAGTTTAGAGTTTAGGCTGTCACATTAC
>NW_013574193.1:209-799 GCF_000499745.2 Eimeria mitis | reverse complement strand
TTTTTTTTTTTTTTGCAGTGTACGTTTGTACACCTGCAGAGGGAACAGCTGCACACAGCTAGCTGGAACGAGCGACTGGTAAACTATCTCTAACAGATAATCGCGAACTTGTAGTTTTTTGCACTGTACATACACCTCCATTGAGAGCAGCTGCACACAGCTAGCTGGAACTAGCGACTTTGAAACTATCGTGCTATCGGTGCGAATGAAGGCTAAGTTGAGCGGCTGCATCTGCTGAGAGACAGCAACCCCAGCCTCACGGACAAAGTACATATCTAGACATATATGCACTCATGCATGTTATATCATATGCATTCCCTGTTCACTGCAGCAAGAGGTCGCTGATGCGCCATCTTTGCGTGTTTCTCCCATCTGCACGGCAGTGGAGGAGGCAGCCGGTGTTGCAAGCAGTCCTCAGAATTGCTGAGTAGAGTCTGAGAATCAGAAATGAAAACTTGGGTTGCAGGTATTGAGAAAGGGAACCACAGTGTACAGACAGCCGAACGAGTTGACCAGCGGCGGTCGGTTGTGCTGCTGCTGCTGCAGCGGCAGCAGCAGCTGCAGCAGCGGCGAGTCGCAGGGCACAACAG
>NW_013574193.1:0-147 GCF_000499745.2 Eimeria mitis | reverse complement strand
CATTTGATTAATTGATTCTTTTGGGTAGAAAAAGGAAAGCACAATAATCTAACTTCGGCTGCAGCAGCAGCAGAAGATTGCGGCTGCGGCTGCGGCGCGCAGGCACTACAACGGGGCTCAAATGACACCTCTTGATGTATACAGTGC
>NW_013574192.1:2799-3232 GCF_000499745.2 Eimeria mitis | reverse complement strand
GGTACCGCTTATCGGTGACCACCGGCGGTCCGTCACACTTCTTCCCCACGACTGTGTGTATGTTGACCTTTGGGGTTTAAGGAAAGCGTCGCTTGACACCTCAGCCTTTGTAGGAAGGAGGCTCTAATATATAAGGGGTATCTATAGTATATAATGAAAACATGAATCATATACTGTGAAGGATGCATAGAGCAGTTACAGCTGGGAAACAGACCGTGTGTGGAGCCTCACTTGCCATGCTTCAGGGGTGCGATCTCCGCACATTTGCACTAAGCTAACTCGCGTCGCCATTCCCTTGAATTTGAACAAAATGAGAACCGTTTTGCTCGCGACATCCTCGTGTGTCCCTCCCTACTATTCTGTGCGTGTTGCTGGAGCTGTGCCAGCACCTCAGTGGAACATAGCTGGAAGCCATCCTTCCGCATTTGCACTG
>NW_013574192.1:0-2562 GCF_000499745.2 Eimeria mitis | reverse complement strand
ACATCAACGACTTATTTCCGTATTGTGCTCACTAGATTTATCGCGCGGTCTCCACAACTTCTAGCGTGGTCATGGGTTTGTAGAGCACTTGTTTGATTTTGTAGGTGCTGCATAATCATCGGCATGCACTGCGCTCAGTGGAAGGCGCCCTCGCTACATTAGGAAGGCCATCGAGTTGTAGTTGCTGGCAAGCAACAAGGCAGCGCAGCCTTCAAGGCTTTAAACAAGTTTTGCCCTTTCTACAGTAAAGGGACTGGGATCAGTCACCAGAGATTAAAGTAGTTAGACCCCAAAGCAGCGAAAACGTGGCGCAAGGAAGGACGGCGATATGGTTACATTCGGTCGTAGCAGCCTTATTAGCACCCCAGTTCTAAAGAAGGCGGTCCCCCTAACATCATCCCCCTTCCTTGGAGCAATTGAAGGAATAATTTTCATCTCTGTTAAATCACATTCAGCTTACAATGGGCAGGCGGCCCGCCGCATGCCGCCAGTACACCGCATTGCGCTTCCGTGTTGCTGCCTTAAGCGTAGCTCTGAGGTACAGGCACAATTTGTTCGCCAATGGACGAACTGCTGTACAGAGGCAGGCATCTGCCCTCCACTAGCGTCTTTAGGCAAAATTCAGTGCTGAACAAAGATACAAAGGAGAGTAGAGGCTTTTATATTCGCAAAACGCTTTCACGTCGATCAGCGCCACACAGCCTTCCATCCTACCGTTGGAGTAGGGTTGGCGGTTCGTACCTGCGCCTCTTAGCCATGCAGTGCCACCAAGTGTAATGAAGGTCCTCGATTTTAGCATAGAAGTGTCGTGAACTGCAATCGGGTCGAAAGGCTTGATATGAGCGCTTCAAAGGAGAACAGGGCATCACCCCTAGTTTCCAGGCTCATGAGCACGGCGTCACCAAGGCCCGGCGCGGGTAAGGACAGAAGTCCACCTGCCATGAGCTGCAGCACACCTTGTTGTTGAAAGGCAACCAAAGGTGCAAGCATAACCAACTCCCCTTGGCGGCGTGCGCCGATGCCATGTCAAATTATCGAACACTCTTTTGTTCCACAGTAGTCTGTCGGTACGCGGGTAGAAGAGTACCACCACCTCCAGACAGGCCATCCTCCACGAACTACAGTGACGCTGGGTTTGCAAAACTAGGGACGTTTCGCATTGCGCAGCATCACAAGCTTGTCAGTGACTTGATAACTACTACCTGCAATCCGTGCTGAGTACCTGCTACACCTTAGCCTGTGAGAAGGCTAAGGGGTAACGTAATCAGCAGATAATACAGATTCCAGTGTCGTGCATCGTTGCCCCCGCGAAGCTGTCATCCCAAGATTCTCCACTCGGTAAATCAGTCAAAATTTCATGTGCAATGAATCCGGTTAATTAATTCTGGATATGCAGCTTAATATTAGTATCGATGAGTAAGCTTCCGCAGTCGTGTACGTGCGGTGCGAAGCACACTCCGTCTGCGTTGGCTAAACAGGAACGCCGTGTTTTAACGGGGAAAATACACATTATATGGCATTATAACCACATAATACAACATTACAACCGCTATTCACTTCGCTGGGTTGGTAATCGCCTACAAGCGGAGTGGAAGACCCCATATGTGTACGGCGCAATTCCACAGCTGCGAGTAACTGCCAAGACCCACCACCGTCTGCAGTGCTCGCCTTCCCCCCTCCGCGGCGGTGTCCCGCCCTTAGCAGTGCGGTTTGGTTCACCGAACAACTTAAGAAGCTCAGTTGAACAATTTTATTCCCACTCGTGTAGTGTTTGTCTGCGAGTTCCCAGCTCGACTGTCCCTGCTTCTGAATCTCGGGTTTCGCCGAGCATCGAAAATGCCGCTTACTTTGGGGGATGTCTTCCCAAACTTCGACGCTGAAGCGTTGGGGGTTGAAAGCTTCAATCTCTACAACTATTTGGGTGACAGCTGGGGAATTATGTTCAGGTAAGACGACCGGGGTCACACCCTTCACCCTGGAAATGTTTGTCCTGGGCCCAATATGCATCACCGCCTGTCCCAGCTGACGGGGGATTTTTAGGTGTGGAATCTATTCTTGATCATAGGAAGGCGTTGACTAGGGCGTGTTAGTCGGGAGTATGTGCGAGGGTATGTCTGCAGCCATCCCAATGACTTCACTCCCGTGTGCACGACGGAGCTCGCAGAGGCCGTCAAGCTCCACAAGAAGTTTGCGGAGAAGAAGTGCAAGCTTGTCGGGTTTTCGTGTAATGATATGAACAGTCATAAGGTGAGTGGAATTAGGCGGCCTAAGCAACCACATACAGAGTCCATCCTCCATGGAAACTCATGGTTTCCGTATCCCACCTAGACAAGAGTGGAACGAGCTGGAAACGAGCTGGAGAGCAGTTTTTCCCATTGTGGATGTGTTTTGACGTATTTGAGTTCCTTAGTGACATTTTGAGTGCCCTTGGAGAATGCGGAGGACACCTGATTTGCTCTTACGTCATCATCGCTGCACGTTGTTGCGCAGGGGTGGGCTAAGGACATTATCTCTTACGGGGGAGCTACTGGAGAGCTGCCATATCCAATGGTGTGCGATCCA
>NW_013574191.1:18061-18264 GCF_000499745.2 Eimeria mitis | reverse complement strand
AGCAGGAGCAGCAGCAGCAGCAGCAGGAGCAGCAGCAGCAGCAGGAGCAACAGCAACAGCAACAGTATCCCAATAATCATTAGCAGCAGCAGCAGCAACAGCGCAATCAGCAGCAGCAAGACCAACAGCAGCAGCAACAACAGCAGCAACAACAGCAGCAGCAACACCAACAGCAACACCAACAGCAGCAGCAGAAACACCAG
>NW_013574191.1:17477-17955 GCF_000499745.2 Eimeria mitis | reverse complement strand
CGACAGCATGCGGGTCCCTTCCAAGCGCATTATCATCGATTTGTTTATTTTTTTTATTTTTTTGTTTTAGTGGGGGCAATGGTTTGTTTCTTTCTACCCATAAAATATTATTTTCATCCTTTTTTATTTTTAGTTCTTCGCTGCCCTCTATTGCTGCTGCTGCTTCTGCTGCTGTTGCATGCAAAGCCTTCATACGCGGGCTGCTTAATATATAGTCCATCTGTAGCGACACCTGAATAGTATATATATACACACACAAACTGCTGCTGCTCCTGCTCCTGCTGCTGCTGCTGGTGCTGCTGCTGCTGCTGCTGCTGCTGCTGGTGCTGGTGGTGGTGCTGGTGGTGGTGCTGGTGCTGGTGCTGGTGGTTGTGGTGGTGCTGCTGGTGCTGTTGGTGTGGTTGCTGCTGCTGCTACTGGTACTGCTGCTGCTCATTCTGTGGTCGCTGCTGTTGCTGCTGCTGCTGCTGTGGCTGCT
>NW_013574191.1:15997-16139 GCF_000499745.2 Eimeria mitis | reverse complement strand
TGTTTGTTTGTTTCCTGTTATTTATTTCTTCTTTTTTTTTGTTTGTTTTATCTACTTCTTCTTTTTCTTTCTTTCTTTCTTTCTTTCTTCACACTGATACATATATATATACACACACACATATATATATATATATATATAT
>NW_013574191.1:15633-15901 GCF_000499745.2 Eimeria mitis | reverse complement strand
ACATACATACATACATACATACATACATACATACATACATACATACATATATATATATATATATATATATGTGTATGCATATCCCCTCAGGTTCAAGTTCGTTACGTGTCCCGCATAAGCAGCAAGTTGGAGTGTATATGTTGGTTTAGTTGTTTTAAAGGAGACAAAAACTTTTTTCTTTCGTCTCCTTCTTTCTCTATAGAAGGAAATACAGCTACTCTTACTCTACTCACACCGTCAGAAGTTAGGGCTGCATGCAATGCAGATG
>NW_013574191.1:15322-15474 GCF_000499745.2 Eimeria mitis | reverse complement strand
TATATATATATATATATATATATATATATATATATATATATATATATATATATATATGTATATATATGTTGTAAACCCTAAACCCTAAACCCTAAACCCTAGAAATGTAAACCCTTGACTCAGTAGTCCAAACCAAATTCTCACCTTCACAG
>NW_013574191.1:14682-15108 GCF_000499745.2 Eimeria mitis | reverse complement strand
TATATATATATATATATATATATATATATATATATATATTGTGCTGCATGCATGCGTTTCAGTTACCGCCTCGGGTGCGTGCATGCAGAGAGAAGGAGCTGCAGCAGTACCGTCGTCAGCTATCTGGTTTGCCTGTTTGTATTGGTGGTGTAGACTTTAATAGTATATCTCACCTAAACAAATGCATGCAAGACCTGCTAGAGAAGACAGAAGAAGGAAAAACCCTAAAAAAACAATCAGCAGCAGAGAGAGCTGTACTTGCTTTGCTAGAATACCACCCAAATGCATATATAAAAAAAGGAGGAAATAATAAATTTATTGTCTCCATTAAAATAAATAAAAATAATAAAGTTAATAAAGAAGGAAATACACATAAATGCTTCTTTGTTGTTAGACAGGATAAAGATACCAAACAAGAAGATGAAG
>NW_013574191.1:14354-14582 GCF_000499745.2 Eimeria mitis | reverse complement strand
TGCTGCTGCTGCTGCTGCTGCTGCTGCTGCTGCTGCTGCTGCTGCAGGATTTTTCTTTGTCGAAGTGTATGGCGGAGCTATCAAGAAACCCCCCCGTAAAGGAAGAAGCATTTGCAGCTTTCTTAGAGCAGCGGTACCAGCTTGCTGCTGCTGCATTTGATGCAGCACAGCAGCAGATGCAGAAGAGAAAAGCAGCAGCAGCAGCAGCAGCAGCAGCAACTGGTGAAA
>NW_013574191.1:14017-14254 GCF_000499745.2 Eimeria mitis | reverse complement strand
TTTTTTTTTTTTTTTTTTTTTTTTTTTTTTTTTTTTTTTTCTGCAACAACAGGCTTTGTGCCTTCGTAGGTGTTCTCCGACTCTCAGCTTCCGTTGGTTTTAATTATTTATTTATTTATTATTTATTTATTTATTATTTATTTATTTATTTATTATTTATTTATTTATTTATTTAATTTATTTAATTTATTTATTTCTTGTTTACTATCAATGCTGCTGCTGCTGCTGCTGCTGCTG
>NW_013574191.1:12947-13917 GCF_000499745.2 Eimeria mitis | reverse complement strand
TTTAATTTATTTAATTTATTTATTTCTTGTTTACTATCAATGCTGCTGCTGCTGCTGCTGCTGCTGCTGCAACTCCGAAAGAAAAAGGAGAAAAACAAAACAACAGCGATGCAGCTGATCATAAAGACAAAGACAAAGACAATAAAAGCCCCAGCACTGCAACAGAAACCACAACAGAAGGAACGCCAGCTAACACAAACAAAACAAACGAAGAAAATCCTGCTGCTGCATGCAGCACAAGCACTGCGAGCCAAGCAGCAGAAGCCTGAAGTCATTTCAGTTGTATATTCAACTAAAAAGCCCCAAAGAAAACGCATGCATGCATGCATGCATGCATGCTGGAGTTCTCTGCATGCATGCATGCATGCATGCATTCAGTGGACCCTCTTCAGTGCAGCAACAGCGACACTGTCTTGTGCTGCTGCTAAGCCAGCAGTAGCAACAGCAGCAGCAACAGCAACAGCTGCTGTTGCTGCAGCTGCTGCTGCAGCTGTATACAGAAAGGGAGCAACCGATGCTGCTGCTTTCTGTTGCTTACCCGTTTCTGTGTATAGAATTGGGGTGTACGTGCACATTCCCCTTCTCTCTTTTCTTGTTTGTTTTTCATTCTAAACAGAATTATTATTATTATTATTATTTTATTTTTATTTTTATTTTTATTTTTATTTTTATTTTTTTAATTATAAACAGAAAAAATATATCATGCAGAGCGATGGGGGGGAGGGGGGCCATTGCCTGTCAGCCAGCGGGTAGCCTCAACGAAGTGCTGCAGCTGCATGCAAAAGAAAACAAACAAAAAATATAAAACAAATAAACAAAAAATATAAAACAAATAAACAAAAAATATAAAACAAATAAACAAAAAATATAAAACAACTAAACAAATAAAATAAACAAATAAACAAAAACACAACACAAGAGTTGCAACAAACGAGAAACAGACTCATGAAAAACCTCTTACACTTCTCTG
>NW_013574191.1:12523-12847 GCF_000499745.2 Eimeria mitis | reverse complement strand
TGCTGCTGCTGCTAAGCCAGCAGTAGCAACAGCAGCAGCAACAGCAGCAGTTGCTGTTGCTGCAGCTGCTGCTGCAGCTGTATACAGAAAGGGAGCAACCGATACTGCTGCTTTCTGTTGCTTACCCGTTTCTGTGTATAGAATTGGGGTGTACGTGCAGATTCCCCTTCTCTCTTTTCTCGTTTGTTTTTCATTCTAAACAGAATTATTATTATTATTATTATTTTATTTTTATTTTTATTTTTATTTTTATTTTTTTAATTATAATTATAAACAGAAAAAATATATCATGCAGAACGATGGGGGGGAGGGGGGCCATTGCCC
>NW_013574191.1:11761-12239 GCF_000499745.2 Eimeria mitis | reverse complement strand
ATATATATATATATATATATATATATATATATATATATATATATATATATATATATATATGGGGTGTATACGCAGCTCCAGTGGTGTGTACAGACAGACGAAATGCTGCTGTGCTGGGACTTACATTGACGATGCCGCACTGCCACTTGAGAAAAAACCAAACGCCAGCGAAAACAGAAAGAATTGTTGCTGCTGGCAGCAGAAAGAGCGTCGCCAGCTCCTTCGGTGTAAACAACTCTCTTGCTGAGGGGGGCCCCGGGGGCCCCCCCCCATGGGGCCCCCACTCTTCATCGTCATCGTCCCCTGCTTCCCATGGTTTCTGCTTCCGGTGTCTAGACAGCTCAGCAGCAATGACAGACGCAGCTCGACGCTCGCTGCTAGGAGTAGCAGCAGCTGTAGCAGCTGCAGCAGCAGCAGCAGCAGCAGGAGCAGCAGGAGCGTGAGAGCTTGCCTGCGGCAGTACAGCAGCGGGAGAGGT
>NW_013574191.1:11083-11661 GCF_000499745.2 Eimeria mitis | reverse complement strand
GACAGCTCAGCAGCAATGACAGACGCAGCTCGACGCTCGCTGCTAGGAGTAGCAGCAGCTGTAGCAGCTGTAGCAGCTGCAGCAGCAGCAGGAGCAGCAGGAGCGTGAGAGCTTGCCTGCGGCAGTACAGCAGCGGGAGAGGGGGAGCTTCGTGCTGCGGTTGCTGCTGGTGCTGCTGCAGCTTTGCTAGTGACAGCGCGCAGAGCCCGCATACGTGATCTGAAGGAAAGTGTTGCTGCGGCTACACCCAGGACGCCGCCACCAACGAAGAGAGCAGGCAGTGTATATACACCTAAAGTATCTGTCGCTGCTGTGGTTGCACGTCTAATACCCCCTTCTAGACCCAAAAGAAAACCTGCAAATACACCCAAAGGCCTCTGGCTCTCGCTGGGATCCTCGGTGTGAGCTGCTGCTAGCTTCTGGGGCTCACATAGTTCATTCAACTTGAATGCTGATGCAGGAGAAAGCTGCTGCCGATGCCGCGCAGCAGCAGAGGAAACCTTCGGCTCCATGGAAAAAATTAAATAAAAACAAAAAGGGAGAAATGAGGTTAACGCATTGAAACAAAAAATATGAAA
>NW_013574191.1:10309-10983 GCF_000499745.2 Eimeria mitis | reverse complement strand
GAGCTGCTGCTAGCTTCTGGGGCTCACATAGTTCATTCAACTTGAATGCTGATGCAGGAGAAAGCTGCTGACGATGCCGCGCAGCAGCAGAGGAAACCTTCGGCTCCATGGAAAAAATTAAATAAAAACAAAAGGGGAGAAATGAGGTTAACGCATTGAAACAAAAAAATATCAATTCACAAACTCGTGAAACCAGGAAACACTTGAATTCAAGAAAAATTCAAATTCAGAAAAAGTTGAATTTTTCAAGAAAAATTCAAATTCAGAAAAAGTTGAATTCAAGAAAACTTGAAATTCAGAAAAAGTTGAATTCAAGTAAACTTGAAACTCAGAAAAAGATGAATTCAAGAAAACTTGAAATTCAGAAAAAGTTGAATTCAAGAAAACTTGAAATTTAGAAAAAGTTGAATTCAAGAAAAATTCAAATTTAGAAAAAGTTGAATTCAAGAAAACACAAAAAGTAGAAACCTGAATTCACGTAATTATGAAAACATGAAAACATGAAATCAGAAAAACATGAATTGAATTCAAGTTGAAACCCGAAACACAGAGTACAGCAGGCGCCCAGGTAAGAAGATTTTTGAGAGATTATGATGTTTTTGTATTTTTTAAATTAAAAATAATAATAAAAAATAATAAAATAAATGATTTCAGGATATTAAAAAGATATTTTC
>NW_013574191.1:9195-10209 GCF_000499745.2 Eimeria mitis | reverse complement strand
GAAAAAGTTGAATTCAAGAAAACTTGAAATTTAGAAAAAGTTGAATTCAAGAAAACTTGAAATTTAGAAACATGAATTCAAGAAAACTTGAAATTTAGAAAAAGTTGAATTCAAGAAAAATTCAAATCTAGAAAAACTTGAATTCAAGAAAACTTGAAATTTAGAAACATGAATTCAAGAAAACACAAAAAGTAGAAACGTGAATTCACGTAATTATGAAAACATGAAAACATGAAATCAGAAAAACATGAATTGAATTCAAGTTGAAACCCGAAACACGGAGTGCAGCAGGCGCCCAGGTAAGAAGACTTTTGAAAGATTATGATATTTCTGTATTTTTTAAATTAAAAATAATAATTAAAAATAATAAAATAAATGATTTCAGGATATTAAAAAGATATTTTTCTCGAAGTTTCCCTCTGCATGCAGCGTGAGAGGTGGTTGGCTGCCCGCCCATACAACGCCATCAGATCAAGAGGATTCGACGGGATAAATAAATATAAAATTGTATAAATTGAATAAAAATAAATAAATTAAAACAAATATAATTTAAAATTTAAAAATTCAAGAGTTTTTAGTGGAGGATCGTGTTCCTCTTTTTCCCTTTTCTTCGGCACCGCATTCACATACTTGCAAAATCGAGCGCAAAGAAACTCAGCGCCAGTGGATATCTTGCGGCCTTCATTTTCCTTCTGTGAGCTGTACTATGTATTTTTATTTCAATAAATATTTTGTTTTAATATTTTATTTTAATATTTTATTTTAATATTTTATTCTAATATTTTGTCTAATTGCGCGGCTCAAACACAACGAGCAACAACAACCAGCTGAAACACCATCGACAGAATACAGAAAAGAACTGCACGTAAGACATTTGCTAAATGCTTCCCAATACACTTTTTAATTTTAAACAAAAAGAGAAAGCTGTGTTTCTTCTCTCTCTGTGGTTGCCTTCATATAGGCGCAGAAACCACCACACACAGCAACCCCAAACAACCCCCCTACCCCCCGAAA
>NW_013574191.1:8765-9095 GCF_000499745.2 Eimeria mitis | reverse complement strand
CAGAACACAAAAAAGCGGGGCCACCGCTGCTCTGCATTTGTTTATAAATTGGCTGCATGCATTCTATATAGATTACTGCATGCATGCAACGAGCAACGGAGGCGAAGACTGCATTGAAGCAGCACAACACACACCACCGGTGTCTGAGCTGCTGCACGCAGCAGCCTGTAGTCTGTACACTGTGTGGGGCCCCAAAGGGAACAGCATAAAGCTGCAGCAGCAGCAACTGCTGCTGCAGCTGCAGCAGCAGCGTCAGCAGCAGCTGCTGCAGCAGCAGCTCCTGCAGCAGCAGCAGCAGCAGCTCCTGCAGCAGCAGCAGCAGCAGCAGCT
>NW_013574191.1:6791-8665 GCF_000499745.2 Eimeria mitis | reverse complement strand
TTTTGTCTAATTGCGCGGCTCAAACACAACGAGCAACAACAACCAGCTGAAACACCATCGACAGAATACAACAAAGAACTGCACGTAAGACATTTGCTAAATGCTTCCCAATACACTTTTTAACTTTAAACAAAGAGAGAAAGCTGTATTTTTTCTCTGTCTGTGGTTGCCTTCATATAGGCGCAGAAACCACCACACACAGCAACCCCAAACACCCCTCCTACCCCCCGAAACTCTAACCCTCTAGAGCAGGCCGTCTTGGCCCTCATGGTTTATTTCCCCCCAACAAAAATACCAGAAAAGAAGCTCATACACCTGGTGTGTTTACTGTGTAGAGTTGAGAGTACAAGTACAAGGAGTAGTAGTACAAGCAGAACACAAAAAAGCGGGGCCACCGCTGCTCTGCATTTGTTTATAAATTGGCTGCATGCATTCTATATAAATTACTGCATGCATGCAACGAGGAACGGAGGCGAAGACTGCACTGAAGCAGCACAACACACACCACCGGTGTCTGAGCTGCTGCACGCAGTAGCCTGTAGTCTGTACACTGTGTGGGGCCCCAAAGGGAACAGCATAAAGCTGCAGCAGCAGCAGCTGCTGCAGCAGCCGCAGCATCAGCAGCAGCTGCAGCAGCAGCTGCAGCAGCAGCAGCAGCTGTTGCAGCAGCAGCTGCAGCAGCAGCAGCAGCCTTAATTGCATTTGCTGTGTTTTAGTATATCTGCATCTGCATCTGTCTGGGGGCTCGGGGGTGGGGCTGGGTCCTCCCCTGGGTTGAGCTTAGCAAGAGCAACAAAGGAGGGGTTAAGGAGTGAGGGTTTATTGTATTGTAGGGGCCCCAGGGGCCCCCCTGTTGCTGCATCTTCCCATCGATATATCTCTCCCCCTGCTGCTCTCAGTATTGCATGCGCTGCACATGTATCCCATTCACTGCACGGAGCAAAGCGCGGATATATGTGAGCCTCGCCGCACGCCAAACGAAGAAACTTTAACGATGACCTGCATATACACCCCAAACGCATGCAACAAACAGCCCCAAATGCATGCATGCAATTATATATATATATATATATATATATATATATATATATATATATATATATATATATATATATATATATATATCATTGACAGCAGCAGCAGCAGCAGCAGCAGAAGCGTTGACTTAGCAGCAGCAGCACTGCGCCAGCAGCAGAGACCCCGCAATACCGCGTTTCTCGCTCAATTCTTTTTCTTTTTTTTTCTTTTTCTCTCAACCCAACAAAACAAAACGAACAAAACGAAATAAAAAAAATAAAACAAAGCAAACAAAATAAATAAATAAATAAGTGTATTACCCTATTTGTTCTATTTGTGGCTGCTGCAGTCTAGATAAAAAGGCGCAGGTAGCTGGGGAGCTGTGCGAGGAGGAGGCGGTGACCCGCAGCGCGGTGTCTCCCCAGCTGAAGCTTTTGCATCGCAGAGGCACCAAAATATCTTCTTCTTCTCCTGCTGCTGCTGCTGCTGCTGCTGCTGCTGCTGCTGCTGCTGGTGGTGGTTGTTCTTCTCCCTCTGCTGCTGCTGCTGCTGCTGGTGGTGGTGGTTCTTCTCCCTCTGCTGCTGCTGCTGCTGCTGCTGCAGCAGTTTCTTTGGTTGCTGCTCGCAGCTCCCAGGCCCCCCCCAAGGCCTCCCCCCCAACATACACTGTACCCGTGACGGGGGCCCCCACGATACCCAGTATGGGGGCCCCCCTGCAGCATAAACCTAAATTAACAGAGAACTGGTGGTTGCGTTTTATAAATTCTTTTGTGCCGTCGAGGGGGTCTATCAACCACACATATTCTGCTGCTGCTCGTGCTGCAGCAGATGCATGCGTTGCTTCCTCTGATACTAAT
>NW_013574191.1:6307-6456 GCF_000499745.2 Eimeria mitis | reverse complement strand
GGTTCCACTGCTCCTCGGGCTGTCTATACACCTCAAGTATAGCATCGCATGCACGACGACAGAGAGAAACAAGATCTATTACTTTTACTTTATTTCCTTTATCTAGCTGTATAGGGGGTAGGTCGCAGCAGCGTAGTGGGGGCCCCCCT
>NW_013574191.1:5950-6207 GCF_000499745.2 Eimeria mitis | reverse complement strand
GGTTCCACTGCTCCTCGGGCTGTCTATACACCTCAAGTATAGCATCGCATGCACGACGACAGAGAGAAACCAAATCTATTACTTTTACTTTATTTCCTTTATCTAGCTGTATAGGGGGTAGGTCGCAGCAGCGTAATGGGGGCCCCCCGGGGGGCCCCCCCAACTCATTCTGCTGCATTTCTCGCGGCTCTTGGGGTGTTCTAGAGCTCTAAATACCCTTTTTCTGAATATTAATAAATTTTAATTCAATAGAAAAA
>NW_013574191.1:5510-5850 GCF_000499745.2 Eimeria mitis | reverse complement strand
AACTCAAAAAAAAGCCAAAAGAAACGCACACAAAACACCGCAGCAGCTGCTGCAAGCCAGCGGGGTGTATATACAGTACACACGCGAAGGGGGATGAAGCGCTCAATAAGAGTTTCCTTCTGAGAATAAATAAAAAATAATAAAATTAATTAATTTATTCAAAAAAAAAGAAAAAAGAAAAACATATACAATACACTGCCACCGCAGCAGCATCTATACACCGCAGCTGCAGCTGGGGCCCCCCCTGCGTGTTGTTTTCTCTCTCCTTCCTCGCTCCTGAGGCTTTATTTAGTTATTTTATTGAGTGAAATTAAATAAATTTAATTAAAAAATATATTTA
>NW_013574191.1:3083-5410 GCF_000499745.2 Eimeria mitis | reverse complement strand
AGAAAAAAGAAAAACATATACAATACACTGCCACCGCAGCAGCATCTATACACCGCAGCTGCAGCTGGGGGCCCCCCTGCGTGTTGTTTTCTCTCTCCTTCCTCGCTCCTGAGCCTTTATTTAGTTATTTTATTGAGTGAAATTAAATAAATTTAATTAAAAAATATATTTTTTTATTTAATTTATTAAATTTATTAATTTATACACCCGCTGTGTACTGTCTGCTCTCTGCTGCGCCGCCGCTGCGAGCCCTCACTGCCCGTACACTCAACAGAATAGCTGTATTTTTCTGTTTTCTTTTTTTTAAATAAATAAAAATAAAAACAATTAAACATAATTAAACACACTAAAGACACAACAACACCCTGCTACAGGCTGCAGCAGCTGGATAGGCCGCAGTGGTGGTTTAGGGTTTAGGGTTTAGGGTTTAGGGTTTGTGGTTTAGGGTTTATGGGATTTCAGCTTCGCGCTGCAATGCGGCTGTATATCTGTTGAGATGTCATGGGCACCGCGTCGAGCAGCAGCAGCAGCAGCAGCAGCAGCAGCAGGAATAGCAGCAGCAGCAGCAACTGCTGCTGCTGCTTGGCTGTTCAGTAGCCCTCCTCCTCCATGCAGCAGCAGCAACCAAATAAACCCTCAGCTGTCTCCTGCTGCTTCTGCTGCTGCAGCTCCTGCTGAGACGCACCAATACCAGCAGCAGCAGCAGCAGAAGCATCACCAGCAACAGCAGCAGCAGCAGAAGCATCCCCAGCAGCAGCAGCAGCAGCAGCAGCAGGGTGCCGTCTCTGCTTCTCGAGATTCTGAGCCGTCTCTGTCTGTGCGTATAGAGGAGCAATTGAATGAACGGTGAGTGCTTATATAGCTGCTGCTGCTGCTGCTGCTGCTGCTGTTGCTGCTGCTGCTGCTGCGGTTGCCGCTGCTGCTGCTCCAGTTGCTGCTGCTGTTGTTTTCACTACCACTTTTGCTGCTGCTACAACATCTCTGCTGCTGCTGCTGCTGCAGCAGCAGAACCTCTCTTAACAGACCTGAGCATCACTCGCACACCCAAGCAGCAGCAGCAGCAGCAGCAGCAGCAGCAGCAGTAGCAGCAGCAGCAGCAGCAGCAGGAGTACTTCTATCTGTGTTCTGATCAGATAAACAAAGAAGTTATAATATTTAAAATATTTTTTTCTTTTTTTCTTTTTTTATTTTATTTTTTTTTTTTTTTGTTGCAGCTGTACAGACACCGCAGCAGGCCCCTGCATCGGCTACGAGCTGCAGCAGATGTTCTTTGCGCTTGAAAAAGAAGAAAAAAAAAAACAAACCCTAAACCCTAAACCCTAAACCCTAAACCCTAAACCCTAGACCCTGGGGAACCGGGGGACCCAAACCCTAAACCCTAAACCCTAGGGTTGTAAACCCTAAACCCTGAAAAGGAAAAGAAGATTCCGCCGCTCGACATATATATTCTCGTGGTTTAGGGTTTAGGCTTTAGGCTTTAGGGTTTAGGGTTTAGGGTTTAGGGTTTGGGGTTTAGGGTTTTATAGCATGCAAGCAGCCTAAAAAGAAGAGAAATTACACCAAAAGGAGACAGAAACAAAAAGGAGACAAAAAAGAAGAGACAGAGAAAGAAGAGACAGAGAAAGAAGAGACAGAGAAAGAAGAGACAGAGACAAGGAGACAGAGAAAAGGAGACAGAGAAAAGGAGACAGATAGAGACAAAGACAGAGACAGAGAAAGAAAAAAAGAGATAGATAGAAAGGAGACAAAGAAAGAGAAGGAGACAGAAAAAAAAGAGACAGAGGAAGAGAAAGAAAGAAAAAAGGAGAAAGAGAAAGAAAAAGAAAAAAAAAGGAGACAGAGAAAAAAAAAAGGAGACAGAAAAAAAGGAGACAGATTTTATACTGCTTTATTTTATTTCTTAACCCTCAACGCAAAATAAAAACTTTTTTATTTTTTTTATAAAAAACAAATAAATAAATAAATAAATAAATAAATAAATAAATAAATAAATAAATAAATAAATAAATAAATAAATAAATAAATAAATAAATAAATAAATAAATGTAATACTAATATTTATTTTTATTTTTATTGTTGTTATAATAGTAATTATTATATTTTTTTTTTTAATATTTATTTTTATTTTTATTTTTATTTTTATTTTTATTTTTATTTTTTTTGTATAAGGTGTATATAATAACTTTAATAGACAACAAATAGAGAGATATATAAAAAAAAGAAAGAAAGAGAGAAAGAGAGAGAAAGAGAGAGAAAGAGAGAAAAAGAGAAAGAGAGGGTGGGGGGGGGTCTCCTTGTTGTTTCTGTGTCTCCTTTAAGGAGACAGT
>NW_013574191.1:2854-3063 GCF_000499745.2 Eimeria mitis | reverse complement strand
TTTTTTTTTTTTTTTTTTTTTTTTTTTTTTTTTTTTTTTTATATTATTACATATAAAGAAACAAACAGCAGCAGCAACAAACCCTCACCCCGGGAATATGTAAACTGCTCGTCTTCTTTGTTTATATTTAATTAAAATAAATTAATATAAATAAAAATAAATACAATAAAGTATAAACAAACCCCTAAGCAGAGAAACAACACACAAGG
>NW_013574191.1:2260-2808 GCF_000499745.2 Eimeria mitis | reverse complement strand
CCCCCAAGGGGGGGAGGGCGTCTCTGTCTCTGTTGTTTTTGTTTGTTTTTTGTTTTGTTTTATCTCTATTTATATATTTATTAATATTTAAAATAATAAACTAACAACAAACAGCTTTCTGCTGCTGCTGCTGCTGCTGCTGCTGCAGCTGCTGCAGCAATAGCTGCTGCCGCCTTGACCGAGAGGCTGCTGCCGCTGCTGCTGCTGCTGCTGCTGCTGCTGCTGCTGCAGCGGTCTCCTTCTCCTTCTGTTCTTTTTTTCTTTTCGTTTATTTAGTGTATTGTTTCTTTATTTGCAATAAACACAAGGCAAAACCTGCTGCAGCGCCTCAGAGCAGCAGCAGCAGCACCGCCGCCGCCGCAGCAGCAGCAGCAGCAGCAGCAGCAGCAGCTTGCCCACTAGCCGCAGCAACTAGGTACCGATGCAGTTGCTGCTTGTCTCTCTGCTTTCATTATAATTTATTTTTATTTACTTTTATATAAATGACGGCATTGTGAGGGGCCCCTCGCCCCCCCTAACACGCAGCTGCCTATACACCCCGTGCACCG
>NW_013574191.1:1689-2111 GCF_000499745.2 Eimeria mitis | reverse complement strand
GCTGCTCTCTGCTGCAACCAACAGCACCTGGGGGGCCCCTAGCTTCCTCGTGTGCTGCAGCAGCAGCAGCTGCTGCTGCCGCTGCTGCTGCTGCTGCTGCTGCTGCTGTATCAGAAGAGGCCCCTTAGAGAGAAGGTGCAGACACACCAGGCGCCTCGTGGCCTTGACATTTTAGTGGAGGCTGCGGCTGCAGCAGCAGCAGATCCAGCAGCAGCAGCAGCAGCAGCAGCAGAAGGTGCAGCAACAGCAGCAGCAGCAGCAGGTGTAGCAACAGCAGCAGCATCAGCAGGTGCTGCTGCAGCATCTGGTGCGGAGAAGGTGTGCGGCCAGCACAACAGCAGCAGCAGCAGCAGCAGCAGCAACGCGAGAGGGTACTGGATAGCAGCGTAGGAACCCCAGCAGCAGCAGCAGCAGCAGCAGCA
>NW_013574191.1:0-1506 GCF_000499745.2 Eimeria mitis | reverse complement strand
CTGCTGCTGCTGCTGCTGCTGCTGCTGCTGCGGGTACTCCGCAGCAACAGACCCCCCCACGTGGACGCCCACGGAGAGCAGCAGCAGCAGCAGCAGCAGCAGCAGCAACAGCAGCAGTAACAACCCCCGATGCTGCAACTCCTGCAGCAGCAGCAGCAGCTGCTACTGCTGCTGCTGCTGCCCCCAGCAGCACGGAGACCCGGACAGAGAGGCAGCAGCGGAGACAGCGAGAAGCAGAAGCAGCAGCAGCAGCAGCAGCAGCAGCAGCAGCAGCAGCAGGTGCTGCTGCTGCTGCAGATGCTGAGGCGCCACCTACCCCGGGGGCCCCCAATAGGTCTTACCGCCAGAGGCCCCCTCGACAGCGTAGACAGCAAGCAGCAGCAGCAGCAGCAGCAGCAGCAGCAGGAGCAGCAGCAGCAGGAGCAGCAGCCGAAGCAGAAGCAGGAGCAGCAGACGGGACATCAGCATGCACAACACCAAGCCCTGCAACAGCAACAACAACAGCAACAGCCACAGCACCAGCAGCAACAGCAGCAGCAGCAGGAGCAGCAGCAGCAGCAGCAGACAGCAGCAGCGCGGCTGCGCCCCCGAGAAGAGAAAGAAGGCCCCGCGGTGCTGAGGCCCTCAGATGCAAATTCGGCTGCTTCGCCGTCACCGAGGAAGAGCTGCAGGAGCTTTCATGCGGTACGTGCTGCAGCAGCAGCAGCAGCAGCAGCAGCAGCAGCAGCAGCAGAGCAGCAGTAGTAGCAGCAGGAGCAGCAGCAGCAGTTGGAGCAGCAGCAGTAGCTGCAACAGTAGCTGCAGCAGTAGCTGCAGCAGTAGCATGGAGAGGAGCAGCAGTAGGGATAGCGGTAGCAGCAGCAGCAGATGCTGCTAAGGAGGCAGCAGCTGCTTCCTCTTCCTCAGGAGCAGCAGCAGCAACAACAGCAGCAACTGCAGCAGCAGCAGCAGCAGCAGCAGCAGCTCGCTCCCAACCTCCTCCACCCCTCGCTCGGATCGATGCATGCGGGCACTGCTTCCACCTGCGCTGCATTCAGGTACACCTCCTGCTGCTGCTGCTGCTGTTGCTGCTGCTGCTGCTGCTTCTGTTGTTGCTGCGGTGCTGCTGCTGCCGCTGCTGCTTTTGTTGCAATATGTGCTGCTGCAGCAGCAGCAGTACCGACTTCTGCTGCAGCTGCTCCTGCCCTTCCCCGTCAAATCCCTGTTGCTATTTCTGTTCCTTCTAGCTACCACTGCCGCTGCTTCTGCTGCTGCTTCTGCTGCTGCTGCTGCTGCTGCTGCTGCTGCTGCTGCTGCTGCTGCAGGTGTGGGCGCAGCGGGAGACATCTTGCCCTTTGTGTAAAGCCGTCTTCTCTTACATTGCTGCCTATCACGGCGCAACCAGAGAACTCCTAGACGTCGTAAGCAAACATTTACCTCAACTTTGGGGCTTTCTCTGCATGCATGCGGGAGGGGTTGTTCGCCTTCTGTTTGTTCTTCTAATATGCCTTTATACCCATGCATGCA
>NW_013574190.1:2810-3507 GCF_000499745.2 Eimeria mitis | reverse complement strand
CGAATCCTGCTGGGTGTGGGCACCTCACATTTTAAGGATGGCCGGGGAAGAAAGAGGGCATGGCCAACGGAGACGGTGTGGTCCAGCATGTTGTGGGTGGACCCCGCTGAGGGGTTCCAGCACAGCTCCAGACTTCCGCGGACGTTAGTGGAGTACAGCTCGAAGTACACAGTCGAAGAGTTTCGACTGTAAGTGCTCTTCACTTCCTGGAATGAGGTGCCAGGGACCTGTTCCTGTGCGGGCCCTTCCGTGTCCTCCAGCAAGGAGGCCGATGCTGAAAGCGCACACACAGCTCATAGAAGCCAGAAACACTCCTCGTGCCGCGAGAAGAAGCAGTCTGGCTCTCCCTATGTCTAGGAGAGAAGCGGCCCAACATGTGCAAGAAATTGCCTAAGAAAGCAGCGCAGCACAGCAGCACGGCTGCGCAGCGTGGGACTCACCAGCAGCAACGGCTGTCGCACCGTCCTGCACGCGCGCTTCGGAAGATATCTGCAACAGGCTTTCGTGGTCCGAAGGCAAAGAGAGGTCAACGCTCGAAAAGGCACCCACAAGAGGCAAGCTCCCTTCCCCTGAGACTTTCTGAGTTTAGGAACATCAAACGCAGATGCGCATAGATTCGCACATGGAGAAATAAGCATGAATGCAGAGACGCACCCGAAGCTGCATGTACTTGCGCCCACACGAACGACGGCGCCGA
>NW_013574190.1:2067-2710 GCF_000499745.2 Eimeria mitis | reverse complement strand
CGCGCGCTTCGGAAGATATCTGCAACAGGCTTTCGTGGTCCGAAGGCAAAGAGAGGTCAACGCTCGAAAAAGCACCCACAAGAGGCAAGCTCCCTTCCCCTGAGACTTTCTGAGTTTAGGAACATCAAACGCAGATGTGCATAGATTCGCACATGGAGAAATAAGCATGAATGCAGAGACGCACCCGAAGCTGCATGTACTTGCGCCCACACGAACGACGGCGCCGGCTACCCCGAGCAACAAATCCACTTGAGGTGACGACACAAGCAGAAGGGAATGCATGAGCAGAGATCCCGCAGGAACAACTGCTGCGTTGTGTTCTTCAGTTTTAGTGCTGAAACTGCCCAGGTCCCCCCAAGGACGCTCACCCCACAACTGTCAAGCGCCGCTACGCGGCTGTAGTGCATGCTGAGAAAACCCATATTTATCCCGCGAACCTCAATCCTGCAGGCTTGCCCGCGCTGACACATGAAGAACTGCTCGTATCCCGCCGCTGGGCCTGCGGCAATATGGGGTAAGCTCAGCGCAGTATGCCTCAAAATCAGGAACATCTCCCCCGTGGCCACGTACAAGATTCAACATGCGCCATGCAGCGACACAACAACAACCCGCTCAGACTCCCCACTAAGGCATAACCTGCATC
>NW_013574190.1:1392-1967 GCF_000499745.2 Eimeria mitis | reverse complement strand
TCAACATGCGCCATGCAGCGACACAACAACAACCCGCTCAGACTCCCCACTAAGGCATAACCTGCATCGGTGCAGTTCTTTGATCCCGCTGGATACCTGCACGCAATCCTGCTCGAATGCGGCGCTCTCGGTTGGGTATGCATCCTTACCTATCCAGCGCATGTAGCCAATACGCTGAGTGCATCGATCGCTTTCCCAGCAACTCTTCGTCGGGTTCTTCAGCCCCTCTTGAGTCATGCAGATGGTGGCAACTTCGACGTCAGCAACCCATCGTTTGAGCTTTTGTTCCACGGAAAACATCAGCTTGAGAGAGTCTGCATGCGTCAAAGTCATCGGCACCGCGTTGGCCGCCAGCAACGCCACAGTGTCCGTCGGGTCCCCCTCGAAGACGTCATAGGCGGGATCCGAAGGATCAAGAGGGCACGACACCTTGCCTCTCAGCAGTTTCACACCGACGTTGTTCGGGTAAAACGCTGGCTGTAGCACCCGCAAGCAGCCGCATTTGTATGTGCATGCATGCATACTCGAGTGAAAGCAGAAGAACGAGCTAAGGTCGAAGGTCCTTCCGCAAGGTC
>NW_013574190.1:0-1292 GCF_000499745.2 Eimeria mitis | reverse complement strand
GATCCGAAGGATCAAGAGGGCACGACACCTTGCCTCTCAGCAGTTTCACACCGACGTTGTTCGGGTAAAATGCTGGCTGTAGCAACCGCAAGCAGCCGCATTTGTATGTGCATGCATGCATACTCGAGTGAAAGCAAAAGAACGAGCTAAGGTCAAAGGACCTTCCGCGAGGTTATGTCAGCCTGCGGAATCCCCTGCATTGAGGCCACCAGCCCTCTTGCAGCTGAAATCATGCCTGCTGTGGGGTAGCAGCAACAAAGAGTGCGCTCACCCAGGGCTGGTCAATCGTAAGTGCATCCGGGTAGAGGCCGATGACGCAATCTCCCTTAGGAGCCAAAGAACAGCGGGCTTCCTCCGCGGTGACCTTCTCAGGCCGCGTGGGTAAAGGGGCCTGCCCTAGGCTAACGACGTCGGTGAAGAGCTCGGTGATGCGGTTGACGACACAGAGTTTGGAGCGAAGCGTCGGGGCAGGGAAGGTAAAGGTCAACAGCCGCTGATCGCTGTCGAATTCTCCGGCGTATGTGCCAACACTAGGCTCTGTCGTGGCCACCCGCGCGCTGCAGCTCGTATCTTGCTCTGTCTCTGCCTCCGTCACCGTCAACACCGCCGTCTTTGCCAACTCGTACGAGCTGTATCCCTCCACTGTCGCTTCGATGTAAGCATCGTTTATCTTGTCGTCGGTAAACTTCACCGTCATATCTGTCCAGCCCCAACACCGCATCGCATGCACATGTATACAAAGGCAACGTAGACAGGAGCACAGTCATCAGTGGCCCTCCTGAGCGTGGGCTCAGCAAACCATCGAAACACTAACGTCGCACAAATCCCCTCAGGTGACAGCACTCGTTCTACCGTGACAGCTAATAATAGTACGGGGAAAAATAGGGAAATGAGTGGACACCAGCCCCCCTGAACCCTTCTACAGGGGCGATGCGGAACAGCTGGCGTTAAAGGGGTTTAATGCCTTACTCCTCAGCGAGAGATTCCACCATCCTTTGGAGAGAGGCAAACACAAACAGACACACGCACACAACACAACTGACATCAGCACGCAGACTCCCTACAGCAATGCGAAACTGAGCCGAAAGCATGCAAGCAGGGAGGGAAGACCTGGAGAACGTGGCTACGGGCCAGAAGTTGACTAAACCGGAGTTACTACTACCCCCCATGGCTCGCGATATCTCCACCAGCTGCAGCGCAGTTCGCTGTACCAGCAGCAACAGGACCCCTAACTCACTTGTTTGGGCGAAGCTGGCGCCTTCTGCAGTGCACACGAAGCACACAAGCAGCAT
>NW_013574189.1:2142-3237 GCF_000499745.2 Eimeria mitis | reverse complement strand
CTGTCCCCTGCATGCCATCAGACCATGAGGGCGTCCAGTCACGGAGACACGTTTGCCGTGCTGGGACCCAATGGTAGTTGACTGACGTATAAGCTCAATATCTGCTTTCTGAATTGAGATTTCGTGAATGTGAATGACATAAATCGGTGGAATTAGCATCGGCAGAAGGTCAGGCAGGGAATCGCCTAGTGCAAGACGGATACCCTGTACCAGCACCAGTAGATTTCATGAGAACCAGCACACCTTTGTTATTAATCCCATATGCGCTTTCATTCTCACTCCATACGGGGAATCGTAGCAGCGTGCGGGGGAAAATGAATTATACGGGGGGCTACACGCGCCATCATCTGCCACGAGGACACTAACCGCGTTAGATTCGGTTCTTCGGATGTACGTAGCTTTTCCGCAGAGTGATTTCGCTTAGCTCGAGCCCACTTTCGCACTCGCCATTTATGCTGATGTCGTAAGACATCATGAGAACTGTATCGGCGATCCCGTTCCGATCAAGACAATGGGCAGTGAGGTGACCAGCCGGTGGCTGTTCGGCTGCAGGTAGAACATTGATACAACCAGGAGTCAGTTTGCGCCTTTTCTAGCGTTACGCCTTCATATTTCGTTACATAGGCGCCGCACTACTCTGTGCGCACCGTGGCTTCCGCCCGCTCTATAATCGGCTCTCCTATTTACACTTGTGCCAACTTCGTGTTGACCGCTCGGAAACCCACACAGAGCCACGCAGCTGAAGCCTGCTCTGTCTGATGTTCATACATGCATATTTACTTGCCTCCAGCATGTCTACTAAAGCACAAGTAACACTGAGTAACAGAGTAGGGCTAAACAACTCTCTACGGCGTTTGTGCATGTGGCTTGTGAATGCTTCCACGAGCGGTTGTCCTTCAGCAAGAGCTGCAACAGGGTGTTTTACCACTGCGCACAGGGCCTGTCTGCAACCAAACTTCCTGATATCTGCCGAGGATCGTCCTAAGCTGAGGTGGAAAAAAATATATCAAAAAAAATGGTTCCTTTTAAAGCTCCTAACCTCCCAAACGGCCTCCCGGCACCCTGGCCACGGCGCCTCAAGTGACTGGGGCTTGC
>NW_013574189.1:0-1890 GCF_000499745.2 Eimeria mitis | reverse complement strand
GTTATCTACACAGCGAAGCCTTTCCCACTGGATCGCGCGTCACGGGCGAGCCCAAACACTTCGCAAAACTCATAATGTCTAGTCAAAAAAAAGCGTGTAAACGCCGAGATGGATGCACAAGCAGCATGCCATGGTGTTGTCGCACCTGGGCTAAAACCTGCAGTCAATGCCTTCAAATCCCGAGACGCCTTCAGCCTGGCCCAATCAGATACCCATGCATCTCAATCCAATAAAACAAAAGGCAGTCGAAGCTTCCTTGCCTCTCTCACCATATCAAGTTTTGTTTACTTCATATCAGTTACCTGCGCCATTATCACGCCGCTCATATTGGAGTCGAAGACCTCCAGCTGGGAAAAATTCATTTTTTTAATTCAACATCTGTTGTTTAATATTGTGCAATAGTTTGCCTGGAATTGCCGATAGATGGACCCGATATCTCGTACATATCAGTCGTCGTCGCTGTAATAGTTCATGGTGGCTGATGAATGCAAGCGGGCACAGCACAAAGCACATTTGTCCTGCTTAAAATTTAATTTGTGTTTTNGGTGGCTGATGAATGCAAGCGGGCACAGCACAAAGCACATTTGTCCTGCTTAAAATTTAATTTGTGTTTTTTTTTCTCATTTCCCCCTGCTTCAGCTATATTTTAAGTGAAATCCGCTTTTCTGCTGAGGGAAACTAAGGCCCATCAAGTGCCGCCTTTGCATTGCCGCCTCCAGGCATCAAATTCTTTGTGCCTGAAACGCGCAGGAGACCACGTGAAGCAGAACATCATGCGTTTGATCCTCAGGAGTCTGGTAGGATCCGGCCGTTTTCCCGTCTTGAGTATTTGTATTGCATTGCTGAGCTCCTGACCCAGAGACAAGGAGAAATGCGTCC
Organism: Eimeria mitis; assembly: GCF_000499745.2. Classification (NCBI taxonomy): domain Eukaryota; phylum Apicomplexa; class Conoidasida; order Eucoccidiorida; family Eimeriidae; genus Eimeria; species Eimeria mitis. Next base: position 1,011 of record NW_013574189.1, on the reverse strand, counting down.
GTTCTGTGAAGTTTGGCATTATGCAAGGGTCAGGCAGGGCGTGGCTAATAGCATCTGCTATGGGCCTCCACTCGTTTTCATCTGGTGTCTGTTTGAGAAGTAATAAGGTGCACACAACAGCATCCAACAGGAGGAAACGAATCCCCAGCCGCACAACCGCACGGTATGTCGGGTGTTGCGAGAGATCTTGCCCTTCAAAGCGTACCAAGTGCGCTACCATATCCTCTGCAACGTACGCCAACTCCTTCAGCTGATCATCGACCAAAACATCCTGCGACAGCAGCGCATGGGCCCTCTGTAGCAGTGGCACGCTGCGCCGCGTGCCAAAAGGAACCATCAGTGCATGCCGCAAGTCAACCGAAATCGNTGTAGCAGTGGCACGCTGCGCCGCGTGCCAAAAGGAACCATCAGTGCATGCCGCAAGTCAACCGAAATCGGACTCGGCGACGCATCCAGTACTGCCTCCGGCAAACGCACGAACGGGTGTTGCAGCATAGCAGAGAGGCTAGTAGACGGCGTCCCCAGCAAGGGACTGGCTGCCGAAGTGGTCGTGGAGGTGCCTGCTTCTCCTCCTGCAGCTGTTTCTCCTGTTTCACCAGCTGCTGCTGGTGTTTTACCAGCTGCTGCTGCTGGCTCACCAGCTGCTGCTGCTGTTTCACCAGCTGCTGCTGCTGTTTTACCAGCTGCTGCTGCTGCTTCACCAGCTGCTGCTGCTGTTTCACCAGCTACTGCTGGAGCTTTACCAGCTGCCCCTGCTGTTTCACCAGCTGCTGCTGCTGTTTCACCAGCTACTGCTGGAGCTTTACCAGCTACCCCTGGTGTTCCACCAGCTGCTGCTTTAGTTCCACCAGCTGCTGCTTTACTTGTACCAGCTGCTGCTTTACTGCCACCAGCTACTGCTTTAGTTCCACCAGCTGCTTCTTTAGTTTCACCAGCTGCTTCTTTACTGCCACCAGCTACTGCTTTAGCTCCACCAGCTGCTGCTTTAGTTTCACCAGCTGCTGCTTTACT
>NW_013574188.1:3089-3598 GCF_000499745.2 Eimeria mitis | reverse complement strand
TTTGTTTGTTTTTGTTGTTCTTACCTAGGGGGCCCCTCTTTAGGTTTTTAATAAAGGCTGCAGCAGCAGGGTTTGCTGCTGCTGCTGTGCTGCTGCTGGGGTTTGGGGGCCCCCCCCTCTACTTCTATAGCAGCAAGGGGCAGCAGCTAAACCCTTTTATGTGGCTGCTGCAGTTTCTGTTTGTTGAGAACCCTCAGCATCTGCTGCTGCTGCTGCTTCTTGCTGCTGCTTCTGCTGCTGGGCTCCTGCTCGCCTTCGTAGCAGCAAAACACAACAAACACTGCAGCAGCAGCAGCAGCAGCAGCAACAACAGCAACAGCAGCACCAACATCAGCTCAAGCGCGGACAGCAGCAATACCAACAGCAGCAGCAGCAGCAGCAGCAGCAGCAACAGCAGCAGGGAAAACAGCAGCAGCAGCAGCAGCAGCAGCAGCAGCAAAAACAGCAGCAGCATGAATTCTGTTGCTGTGTCTGCGTCAGTTGCTTCTCGTGTTCGTTTATGTATCCTG
>NW_013574188.1:2526-2989 GCF_000499745.2 Eimeria mitis | reverse complement strand
AGCAGCACCAACATCAGCTCAAGCGCGGACAGCAGCAATACCAACAGCAGCAGCAGCAGCAGCAGCAGCAACAGCAACAGCAGCAGGGAAAACAGCAGCAGCAGCAGCAGCAGCAGCAGCAAAAACAGCAGCAGCAGGAATTCTGTTGCTGTGTCTGCGTCTGTTGCTTCTCGTGTTCGTTTATGTATCCTCCGAAAGTTGTTTCATTTGCTGTTGGTATTTAATTTGCTGCTGCTGCTGCTGCTGCTGCATGCGCATGCATCTGTTTCTTCTTTTTTGGTGTTAGTATGTGGGGCCCTTCTATGGCTATTGATTGCTGCTGAGGTGTATAGGGTGGTTAGGGTTTGTTTTTTATTTTCTTTTTATATAAATAAAATATATGAAGGTTTTATTGATAGTAGAGACAGAGAAGAGGGTTTAGTATTAACACATATATATTTGCTGCTAGGTGTTGCTGCTCCTT
>NW_013574188.1:2208-2426 GCF_000499745.2 Eimeria mitis | reverse complement strand
TTTGTTTTTTATTTTCTTTTTATATAAATAAAATATATGAAGGTTTTATTGATAGTAGAGACAGAGAAGAAGGATTAGTATTAACTCATATATATTTGCTGCTAGGTGTTGCTGCACCCCTTCTATCATCTGCTGCTGCAGCAGGGGCCCCCGGGGGGCCCCCCACCCTGCTAGGTATTGTGCTGGTTGGCTGCGGTGATGCTGCTGCTGCTGCTGTG
>NW_013574188.1:1168-1508 GCF_000499745.2 Eimeria mitis | reverse complement strand
CTGCTGCTCGTGCTGCTGCTGCTGCTCTTGCTGCTGATGCTGCTGATGCTGCTGCTGCGACAGACTATATGGTTTAGGGTTTATGCGTTTCGTGTTGTTTTAGGGTTTATTGTTTTGTTTGTGTTTTGTTGTTTCTAGGGTTTAGGGTTTATGCCTGTTATTGTTTTAATTTGTTGTTTTTTATTTATTTTATTTATTTTATTTATTTTTTTTATTTTTTTTGTTTTTGTTTGCTGCAGGGCTCTCAGCTCGACCCCACCGCTTTCTTTGCTGCTGTTGTTGCTGCCGCCATATTTGAGGTTTGTCTCCCCTCTATATAAATAAATAAATAAATAAATAA
>NW_013574188.1:0-1119 GCF_000499745.2 Eimeria mitis | reverse complement strand
TAAACATATATATATATATATATATATATATATATACATGTATATTGCTGAATACGTTCGAGTGTAATAAGCAACTGTTTAATAAGATACAAAAATTTAAAAAGCAAATAAATAAATAATATTTTAATAAATATTTTTAAATAAATATATTTCTTTTATTTATTTTGTTTTATTTATTTTGTTTTTTTTTTGTTTTGTTTTGTTTATGCTGTGCAGGCATACACAAAGGACATAGATAATTTTCATTTGTCTTTATTGGGTTTTATTTATTATCAATTAGTAAACAAAATATAATTATAAACAAATACATAAAAACAACTCACCTTTTGATTATTAAATAATATATTATATATAATAAATATATAATAACAAATATATAAAAAAATGTTTAAAATAAAATATAATATTTAATACTCTTTATTATATATATTTGTTTTTATATATTTATTAACAAACATTTGTTATAAAATATTTGCTATTAGAAATTTTTAAATAAAAGTTTTTTATTTTTTAAGTATTCAATAAACATGTGAATCGAAATTTAATAATTTTGTTTTTTTTTGTCTCCTTTGGGTTTGAAGTTATGTATTTGTATTTCAGCAGAAACAAAAAAATAAAAAAACAAAGAAAAACAAAAAGCAAAAAAAAACAAAATAAAAAACAAAAAATAAAAACAAAAATGTTGGTTTAATAATAAAAGACATAAGCAAGAGCTTATTCATATTTTGTTTATTTATCTGCTTTCATTTCATCTACTGCTTATTCAATTTATGTTTATTAAAGTGTTATATTTTATTATATAAATAAAAAAATATATTTATATTTATATTTATATAAATATAAATACGTTGTTTACCAAGCTGTTGTTTGGCTGTAGCAGCCGCAGTCACTGATTTAAAAAATGAATTGAGAGAAAGCTAAAGCTGTTGCTGAATCTATTTCAAGAAACAAAGGCAGGTGGGGGATTAGGGTTTAGGGTTTAGGGTTTAGGGTTTTAGGGTTTAGGGTTTTAGGGTTTAGGGTGTGGTGTTTGTGCTGTGCTGCTTCTCTACTGTTTGTTTATACACTTCAGAAATAAACAAGGGGCTCCTAAGGGATATTATAAATATATATATATAT
>NW_013574187.1:3185-3356 GCF_000499745.2 Eimeria mitis | reverse complement strand
ATATATATATATATATATATATATATATATATATATATATATATATATATATATATATATATAATTTATTTAATTTATTTAATTTATTTATTTATTTATTTATTTATTTCATTTTAGTTGTTTGTGTCTGCCTTTATAGACTATTACAGTGCTAATTTTTGCTGCTGCTGA
>NW_013574187.1:981-2881 GCF_000499745.2 Eimeria mitis | reverse complement strand
TGCTGCTGCTGCCGCTGCTGCTGCTGCTGCTGGATGTGCTGCTGTCTCCGCCTGCAGTCTTGCGCTGTCGTTCTTGCTGCTGCTGTTGCTGCTGTTGTTTCTGTTGCTGTTGGTGCTGCTGCTGTTGCAGTTGTTGCTGTTGCTGCTGCTGCTGCTGCTGCTGCTTTACTGCGACGGAGCGCTAAGCATCCACAGCGCAGCATTGACAGCATGCAGCAGCAGCGCCAGCAGCACCAGCACCAGCAGCAACAGCAGCAGCAGCAGCAGCAGCAACAGCAGCAGCAGCAGCAGCAGCTGCTGCTGCTGCTGTACTCTGAAAAGGCGCTACGCGCTTCATTGATAACCAGCTGCTGCTGCTGCAGTTACTGCTGCAGTTGCTGCTGCTGTTGCTGTTGCTGTTGCTGCTGCAGTTGCTGCTGCAGTTGCTGCTGCTGTTGTTGTTGCTGTTGCTGCTGCAGTTGCCGCTGCAGTTGCTGCTGCTGTTGCTGCAGCAGCCGCATTGCTTTGAAGAAGCCCCAAGCACCCAGAGCGCTGCATTGACCGCATGCAGCAGCAGCAGCAGCAGCAGCAGCAGCAGCAGCACCACTTGCTGCTGCTGCTGCTGCTGCTGCAGCATTGAACTGAGGAAGACCTCAGCATCCAAACGGCTGCATTTATTGCATCTTGCAGCAGCTGCTGCATCTGCTGCATCTACTACTGCTGCTGCTGCTGCTGCTGCTGCTGCTTCCGCCCCATCTGCTGCTGCTGCTGCAGCAGCAGCAGCAGCAGGAACTGCAGCAGCAAGATTACTTGGAGGGAGCAGTAAGCATCCACAAGGCAGCATTAACGACATCTTCTTTGCTGATGATTCCGCCGCATCTGCTGCTTCTGCTGCTGCTGCTGCTTCTGCTGCTGCTTCTGCTGCTGCTTCCGCCCCATCTGCTGCTGCTGCTGCCCCATCTGCTGCTGCTGCTGCTGCTGCTGCAGCAGCAGGATTACTTAGAGGGAGCACTAAGCATCCACAAGGCGGCATTGACAACATCTTCTTTGCTGATGATGTTATCCTCTTTCTCTGCTGTTTCTGCCGCACCTTCTGCTGCTGCTGCTGCTGCTGCTGCTGCCCCATCTGCTGCTGCTGCTGCTGCTGCAGCACTACTACTTAGAGGGTGCACTAAGCATCCACAAGGCGGCATTGACAACATCTTCTTTGCTGATGATGTTATCCTCTTTCTCTGCTGCTTCTGCCGCACCTTCTGCTGCTGCTGCTGCTGCTGCTGCTGCCCCATCTGCTGCTGCCCCATCTGCTGCTGCTGCTGCTGCTGCTGCAGCAGCAGGATTACTTGGAGGGTGCACTAAGCATCCACAAGGCCGCATTGACAACATCTTCTTTGCTGATGATGGTATCCTCTTTATCTGCTATTTCTGCCGCATCCGCTGCTGCTGCTGCTGCTGCTGCTGCTGCCCCATCTGCTGCTGCTGCTGCTGCTGCTGCTGCTGCAGCACCACTACTTAGAGGGAGCACTGAGCATCCACAAGGCCGCATTGACAACATCTTCTTTGCTGATGATGTTATCCTCTTTCTCTGCTGCTTCTGCCGCACCTTCTGCTGCTGCTGCTGCTGCTGTCCCATCTGCTGCTGCTGCTGCTGCAGCAGCAGCAGCAGCAGCAACTGCAGCAGGATTACTTAGAGGGAGCACTAAGCATCCACAAGGCGGCATTGACTACATCTTCTTTGCTGATGATGGTAGCATCCTCCAGGGAGCGGGCGTAGGGGGTGGGGATGTCTTTCGTGCACAGCCGCACGGGCGGAAGCAATAAACTCTCGTAGCAGTTCTCCACCACCTGTGTTTTTTTTTATACACACAAATATATATTTATTTTGTTTTTTTTCTTTTTGGGTTGGGGTGGGGTGGGGTGGGGT
>NW_013574187.1:0-127 GCF_000499745.2 Eimeria mitis | reverse complement strand
ATATATATATATATATATATATATATATATATATATATATATATATATATATATATAAAAAAAAAAAAAAATATATATATATATATATATATATATATATATATATATATATATATATATATATATA
>NW_013574186.1:2390-3239 GCF_000499745.2 Eimeria mitis | reverse complement strand
ATATATATATATATATATATATATATATATATATATACGTGTGCAAGTTGTTAGCTTTAGGGGTGTATAGGGAGCTAGCTAGCTGGCTAGCTGGCTAGCTGTTGGTGTGTACATAGCTAGCTGGTTTTGATGGGGTGTATATGCAGCTAGCTGGATTGAGGTGTATAGGCAGCTAGCTAGCTGTAATGAGGTGTATATGTAGCATTTGGCTTTAATGAGGTTTATACGCAAATATTGGGGTGTATATGCAGCTAGCTGCATGCACAGCTAGCTATGCTGAGGTGTATATGCAGCTAGCTGCATGCACAGCTAGCTATGCTGAGGTGTATATCCAGCTAGCTGCATGCACAGCTAGCTGAGTTGAGGTGTATATGCAGCTAGCTGCATGCACAGCTAGCTGCATGCACAGCTAGCTGCATGCACAGCTAGCTGAGTTGAGGTGTATATGCAGCTAGCTGCATGCACAGCTAGCTGTGTTGAGGTGTATGTACAGCTGGTTGCAGTGTTTGTTGTTGTTTTGGCGTTCGCATCGATAGCGGGATTTTAGTTTTTGTATTTTAATTAAAAAAAATAAAAAAAATAAAAAAAATAAAAATAAATAAAAATAAATAAAAATAAATAAAAATAAATAATAATAATATATATTATTATTATTATGCTTTTAATAGTAAACAAAAGAAACAACAACAACACACCAATACCACGCCTACTGGGGATCTATATATATATATATATACAGCAGGCTGCGGTTTGGGGTGTATAGGGAGCTCATTCTTTTGGCTGGGTCACCGATGGGCCCGCAGCAGCAATCCCCTTTATTTCCATTCTCTTGTCTCTTTTCTTGCTGCT
>NW_013574186.1:2023-2219 GCF_000499745.2 Eimeria mitis | reverse complement strand
TATATATATATATATATATATATATATATATATATATACATATATATATATATATATATATATATATATAGATGTGCTGTTTATTTGTCTTTATAGTGGGGGGTTTTGCTGCTGTTTTTGTTGTTTTTGTTTTGTTGTTTGTTTTTGTTTGTTTAGCTTTCTTTCTTTTATTTTAATGTGTATTATTAAGCGTTAG
>NW_013574186.1:0-1972 GCF_000499745.2 Eimeria mitis | reverse complement strand
TATATATATATATATATATATATATATATATATATATATATGTATATATATATATATAGACGTAACCCTTATCTTCTGCTGCAGCACAATGTGTATAAATACAAAAGCAGCAGCAGTAGCAGCAGCAGCAACAGCAGCAGCAACAGCAGCTCTTGCTCAACACATCTAGATACATCTCCCCCTTCCACCCAACAATCTTTTTATTTTTTTTTTAATTTTATTTCTCTTTATTTGTCTTTTTTTTCTTTTTTTTATTTATCTACGCTGCGAAACAAACCCTGCACTGCCTCTCTATCAATCAGCTAGACAATCAGCCAGGGGCCCCCAGGGGGCCCCCCAGAGAGCACCAGCAGCAAGAGCAGTAGAAGCAGTAACAGCAGCAGCAGCAGCAGCAGCAGCAGCAGCAGCAGCAGGGTTCTGCTGTAACATTTGGATTCGGTGTTTGTTGTCTGCGGCTCAGCAGCTGAAGGTCTCGTGAGCTGGTTGCAGCTGTGTGGCAGCCAGTAGCTGTGGCTAGCTGTAGCTAGCTGTAGCTAGCTGTAGCTAGCTGTGGCTAGCTGCGAGGATACGGGGTGTATAGGCAGCTCGTGTTGCTGCGGTGCTTCTTCTCCTGGTGCTGAAACACAAACAGCAGGGGGCTGATCTGCGGCGATAAATATAAAAATAAAAAAATAAAATGCATTAATTTTAATAATATTTATTTATAATAAATAAATTAATAAATAAATTTAGGGTTTTGTTAGTACCCGCCGATAGCCACCACCGATCGGTGGTGTATCGACAGCTACACACAGCGGTCAGGCTGGCTGCGGGAGCACTGCAACAAACCCAAAAAAAAAAAGAGAATTTTAAGAGTTTAAATATATTTAATAAATAAAAAAACAAATAAAAATAAATTAAATTAATAAAAAACAAAAAAATACAATCGAGTCGCAGATACAGACTCGGCGGCAGCCGCAGCAGCATACATATATGGCCTCGCGCTGCGGTGTACAGGCAGCTGTTTTTTTTCTTTTTTTTTTGTTGCTGTGTTTGGTTTGTTCTTTTTCATTTCTTTTATTTATTTAGTACTTTTAAAACATTTTCCTTTATTTTTCTCCTTTTTTTTCTCTTTGTTTATCCCTTTATAGCCCCCTCGATCCACCCGTCACCACCACCGCCTCGCGGCTTGTATAGGTTCGTTGTTTCTGTTCATGTTCTTTATGGCTGCTGCAGCATTTATTTTTTAATTTATTTAAATTAATTTGTTTAAATTACAATTATACTCACAATATATTTGCGAGGGAGAGGTGATGCTGCTGCTGCTGCTGCAGCAGCAGCAGCAGCAGCAGCAGGCGAGCCAGTGGTTACTTGATCGTTTGCTGCTGCTGCTGCTTCATTGAGGTGTATAGACAGATCAGTGCTGCTGCTTCTGCTTTCTAAATAACACTTAGAAACTCTGCATGCATGCAGCAGCAGAGCATCAATTGCAGCTGCTAGCTGGCCTTTCCCTTCTGTGTGTTGCAGCTACAATAGCTGCTGCTGTTTCACGCTGCATGCATGCATACAGAAACACCTGCTGCTGCTGCTGCTGCTGCTGCTAATACTGCTGCTGCTGCTGCTGCTGCTGCTGCTGCTGCATGCGTTCAGACCGCACAATGTGTGACTGCTGCTCCTTCGGCCCCGCCACCGACGGTGAGGGCGATCAACTCGTCATAGACAAGGTAAGCAGAGAAACACAAAGATATAATAAATTTATATTTATATTTATTTTTATTTATATATTATATTATAATATATTATGTTATACTATATTATATATATTATTCTATATTATATATTATACTTTTCTCTGTATTTCTGCTGCTTTCTTGTCTGCCTGCTGCTGCTGCTTGGCTTGATAAAATATATTTCCGTCTGTTGTTTTTTTGCTTTTTCTCATTTGTTACAACCAATACATATATATATATATATATATATATACATATATATA
>NW_013574185.1:2708-3240 GCF_000499745.2 Eimeria mitis | reverse complement strand
TTTTTTTTTTTTTTTTTTTTTTTTTTTTTTTTTGGGTGTATATACAGCTCTTCTCTAGCCATGCATGCATGCATGCATGCATGCATGCATGCATGCATGTGGGGGAGAGTGCAGCAGAGGATACACCTGAATTTGTTGCTGTGAAGGACACGCTGCTGCTTTCTGTGGTGCTTTTGTTTTTCTCCTCAGGATAGAATCTCAGCCGAAGGAGCGTAAGCCTTCTTAAACCCTAAACCCTAAACCCTAAACCCTCGCTGCAGGATACAAGCAGTGCATTCTGCTGGTATTCTGTACTTTGCTTTCTTCGAAGACGTGGGATCTAGGGTTTAGGGTTTAGGGTTTAGGGTTTAGGGTTTAGGGTTTGTGTCATACCTTAGCTATCTGGATTCGCAGCAGCTGGCCGTATCCACTCACCTACCTAGCTAGCTAGCTAGCTAGCTAGCTAGTTAGCTAGGTACATATCTACCCAGCTAGCTAGCTACCCAGCTAGCTAGCTACCCAGCTAGCTAGCTACCCAGCTAGCTAGCTACCC
>NW_013574185.1:2469-2659 GCF_000499745.2 Eimeria mitis | reverse complement strand
CTAGCTAGCTACCCAGCTAGCTAGCTACCCAGCTAGCTAGCTACCCAGCTAGCTAGCTAGCTAGCTAGCTGTGCATGCTACTGGTTTGTGTTTTTTCTATCAGGCTCCCTGAAACGTTCATCGTCAGCTGGTGGCGGCGGTACTGCCCTGAGCTGAAGCCGGGGACCTCTCACGTGCATTTGCCTGTAGG
>NW_013574185.1:2251-2453 GCF_000499745.2 Eimeria mitis | reverse complement strand
TTTTTTTTTTTTTTTTTTTTTTTTTTTTTTTAGTTGTTTATTTGTTTGTTTGTTTTGTTTGTTTGTTTTTGTTTTATTCAGTTGTTTGTTTGTTTGTGTGTTTGCTTGTTGGTTTAGCTGTTTGTTGATTAGTTTCTGTTTTTATTTATTTGTTTGTTTATTTATTTGTTTATTTATGCTGTGTATAACATAAGAGAAAACA
>NW_013574185.1:2024-2203 GCF_000499745.2 Eimeria mitis | reverse complement strand
AAAAAAAAAAAAAAAAAAAAAAAAAAAAAAAAACAAATTTGTGTGTGTTTCTGTTTTCTATAGAAACTATCTGCTGCTGAGCTGAAGCAATGTGAAGCAGCTAAATATATTTTATTTCCTCTTAAATTATACACCGCAGAAGAAGAAGGAGATGATAGCATGAGCTCTTACTTTCATTT
>NW_013574185.1:1765-2006 GCF_000499745.2 Eimeria mitis | reverse complement strand
TTTAGGGGTTATAGATAGAGAGTACGTTGTTTTTTTTTTTTTTTCTTTGTTTGTTTGTTTGTTTGTTTGTTTGTTTGTTTGTTTGTTTGTTTGTTTGTTTCTCTGTTTCTTTGTTTGTTTGTTTGTTTCTCTGTTTTTTTGTGTGTTTGTTTGTTTGTTTCTTCTTTTATACACCCTAAACCCCAAAAATATATATATATATATTTATGTATATATTTATTTATATATTTATTAAATTTAT
>NW_013574185.1:0-1685 GCF_000499745.2 Eimeria mitis | reverse complement strand
TTTTTTTTTTTTTTTTTTTTTTTTTTTTTGGTTGTTTCTCTTTCCCTTTTCTTTTGTATTTTTGTTTCTTTTCTATTTCGTTTCATTCTTTTTTTTCGTATGCGGTTCCACCTCTCTTCCCATTTACCAATATACAATAAAATATAAATAAAAATATATATGTGTATATATTTATATTTATATTTGTTTATTTATTTATTTATTTATTTATAAACAGGAGCCACGCGGTTCGTGTAGTAGACTGCTTGTTTTTCTGTCTTTTTAATAGTGTAATACACCCACACATCTACCAAAACATAATAAATATATATTTATATTTATTTATTTATTTATTTAATTTATTTATTTATTTATTTATTTATTTATTTATTTATTTATTTATTTTTATGCAGGAACCACGTGGTTCGTATAGTAGATTGCTTGAGGGAGGACCGCTCCGCATACACCGCACCGCTGAAGCATTTGCAAATGCTGGCTCACGAGTTAGAGTGGCAGATAGATGTTCAATCGACAGTATATAGTATGTTTTTATATTTATTTATTTATTTATTTTATTTTATTTTATTTTATATTTTATTTTATTTTATTTTCCGCGGTTTTATCTCCTTTTTTGGTGTTGGTTTTCTTACGAAACCTGAAACACCTGCAGATGCTGGCTAGAGTGCAGATAGATGTTCAATCAACAGTATATAGTATGTTTTTATATTTATTTATTTATTTTATTTTATTTTATTTTATTATTTATTTTATTTTATTTTATTTTTTATTTTATTTTATTTTATTTCCCTCGTTTTTATCTCTTTCTACAGCTGCAGCTGCGGATACACCTGAGCTACACGGAGTAGATCTTTGTTTTTTTTCGCGTTTGTGTTTTTAATTTATTTTTTGTTTTTCTTTTTTATTTCTTTATTATGATAAAATAAAATAAAATAAAATAAAAATAAAAAATAAATAAATATATTTCGTTCTGCTTGCTGCAGGGGCACCACGCCAGTACGCCCTCTCCCGCCAGGTCCCTGAGGTAAGCACTTCAGCTGTTTATTTTTTTATTTTTTTTATTTTTTTTTATTTTTTTTCTTTTTGTTCTTCTTTATATATATTGTTTTATTTTTTTTTCGGTTTATATGTTCAAGGGTTTATACTCTCCAGTATGTGCTGTTTCTCATTCTGGTTTTTCATCTGCTAGCCTAGGGTTTAGGGTTTAGGGTTTAGGGTTTAGGGTTTAGGGTTTAGGGTTTAGGGTTTTGGTTGTTTGTTGCAGCCGGGGTTTAGCTCGCTTAAGCCGAAGACAGGCCATGAAGGCACAGTACGTTTTAATTGATCTGTATGATGTTTGTTTGTTTTTGTTGTTTTTCTTTTTATTTTATTTTTATTTTTTTATTTTATTTTTTTTTCTTTGTTGTTGCTTGCTTTGTGCGTCAGTGCTGTAGCGACAGAGGAGAAGACAGAGCTGTGTATTTTGTTTTCTGTTGTATATTTCTTTCTGTCTCAGCTGTATATATATCTTTCTCTTTGCTTTTTTGTTTTTGTTTTTTTCATCTGTCTCTCTTTGTTTTTGTTTTTTTTTATTTTTCTATCTTTTTTTGTTGAGTTGTTTTCTGATATTTTCGTTTTAGTCTTCAGGGATTAGGTTTAGTTCTTTCTCTGGCCTTTAGGGTTTATATATATACACGTATATATATATA
>NW_013574184.1:2708-3241 GCF_000499745.2 Eimeria mitis | reverse complement strand
CTGCTGCTGCTTCTGCATCTGCTGCTGCTGCAGCAGCTGCTGCTGCTGAAGTTGTTGTATTTGTATTTACATGTAAATGATTTGTTTCTATTTGCTGCTGCTGCTGCTGCTGCTGCTGCTGCTGCTGTTGCTGCTGCTGTTGTTGTTTGATGGCTATTTGTGAATATCTATGTGTAACAGCTAAATATCTAGCATGTATAAATCCATATTTATAAACCGGAAAATAAGTTTTTATGTTTTTTCCGGCTGTATAGACAGATGACACCCAACGTTGTTGACTTCTATCGAAGAATACACCCGTTACCTTCGGCAGATATGATAGTAATATTGTGTTTAGAGAAGAAGATAAAGAAGAAGAGACAGATGGAGATAGAGAAGAGACAGAAGGAGACAGAGAAGAAGAGAGAGAAGGAGACAGAGAAGAGAGAGAAGGAGACAAAGATGAAGAGAGAGAAGAAGAGACAGAAGGAGACAGAGAAGAGGAGACAGGAGGAGACAGAGAAGAAGACAGAGAAGAAGAGAGAGAAGGAGAC
>NW_013574184.1:0-1351 GCF_000499745.2 Eimeria mitis | reverse complement strand
TTTTTTTTTTTTTTTTTTTTCTTTTTCTTTTTCTTTCTTTTCCTTTTCTTTTGCTTTTCTCTTGTTTTCTCCTTCTCTTTTCTGCTTCTCTTTTCCTTCTTTTCTCTTTCTTTTTTCTTCTTTTCTCTGTCTCCTTCTTCTTTTGTCTTCTGTTTCCTTTTCTTTTTGTTTCTTTCTTTTTTTCTTCTCTTCTGTCTCCTTTTCTTCTTTTCTTTTTCTTCTGTCCTTTCTTCTCTCTCCTCTTTTGTCTCCTTCTGTCTCCTTCCCCTCCTTTATCTGTCTCTTCTTCTTCTTGTCTCTCCTTCTGTCTCCTTCTGTCTCTTTCTTCTCTCCTTCTGCCTCCCGTCCCTTTACTTTCTCCTTTTCTTCTTTTTTCTTTTCTCTTTGTTTGTCTCTTTCTGTCTCCTTGGTGTCTCCTTTCTGTCTCTCTTTGTCTTTCTCTGTCTTTCTCTGTCTCCTTTTTGTCTCCCTTCTGTTTCTTTTTTCTTTCTCTGCTTTTCTATATTATCTCTGTCTCTTTCTTTGTCTCCTTTCTGCCTTTCTTTTGTCTCTTTTCTCTGTCTCCTTTTCTCTTTTTTTCTTTTTTATATTTTCTCTGTCTTTCTTTCTCCTCTTTATATCAATCAAGGCTGTGGGGTGTCTCCGTTTTGTTTTCTTTTTGTCTCCTTTTTATTTTTTTTTCTTTTCTGTATTTCTTATCTCTATCTCTTCTTCTCTTTCTTCTCTCTCTCTATAAGTTTATTGATGCTTCTCTTTTCTGTCTCCTTTTCTCTTTCTTTTTGTTCTTTTTGTCTCCTTTCTGTCTCCTTTTGTCTCCTCCTTGTTTAACCCCACGCCACCAAGCCCCCCCAAGCGTCTCTCTATCTCTCGCTGTTTCTCTCTCTCTCTGTCTCTCTCTCTGTCTCTATCTGTCTCTTTCTATCTCTTTCTCTGTCTCTTCCTGTCTCCTCCCCTCTCTCTCTACCTCTATCTACTCTTCTCTCTCCCTCTCTCTCCTTCTGTTTCTTTCTTTTTCTGTTTCTTTATGTTTCTTTCTGTCTCTCTCTCTGTCTCTTCCTGTCTCCTCCTCTCTACCGCTATCTCTCTCTTTCTCTGTTTGTTCTGTCTATATTATATCTTTATGGTAATTACTATGTGTGTTTGTTTGTTTGTTTCTTTCTCTCTACTCTGTATCTATTTATCTCATCCTGTCTGCTACTTCTGCCCCCCTATATATATATATATATATATATATATATATATATATATATATATATATATATTCTATCTATTCTCTCTCTCTATTTCTTCTGTCTCCTTCTTTCTGTTTCTTCTGTCTCCTCGTGTCTATATCTATCTCTTCTGTCTCTTC
>NW_013574183.1:2986-3692 GCF_000499745.2 Eimeria mitis | reverse complement strand
CTGTGCTGCGCCCCACAACGCCAGCTAATACACTCAATAACCTCTGTCTTGTAAGCATTTATTTTTTTTTATTTTTTGTTTTTTTTTGTTTGTTTTTGTTTGTTTTTTTGTTTGTTTTTTTGTTTGTTTTTTCGTTTGTTTGTTTATTTATCTATTTATTTGTTTATCTGTTTGTTTGTTTATTTGTTTGCTTGTTTATTTGTTTGTTTATTTATTTTTTTATTTATTTACTTTTTATTTGTTTGTTTGTTTATTTATTTTTATTTATAGAGAGATGGGGGGTGGTGGTGTTTGCATTTGTTCTTCTTCCGTTTTATGTTTTTCTTTTTCTTTTTTTTTTATTTTTGTTTTTTATTTGTTTATTTATTAATTTACTAATTGATTTATGTTTCTGTTGATTGATTTCTTTATTTTTTATTTATTATCTATTTATTTTTATTTATTTTTTTATTTATTTTTTTTATTTATTTTTTTATTTATTTTTTTTTTATTTAGGCTGCCCTTCACAGCCCCCCAACTTTTCGTTTTACAGCCGTCAAAGAAAAAAAGCAAGAAACAGCAGCAGCAGCAGCAGCAGCAGAAACAGCAGCAGCAGCAGCAGCAGCTGAAACAGCAGCAGCAGCAGCAGCAGCAGAAACAGCAACAGCAGAAACACCAGCAACAGCAGCAGCAGCAGCGGAAACAACAGCAGCAGAAACAGCAGCAG
>NW_013574183.1:1789-2057 GCF_000499745.2 Eimeria mitis | reverse complement strand
TATATCTATCTATCTATCTATCTATCTAGCTAGCTAGCTAGCTAGCTAGTTAGCTAGCTAGCTAGCTAGCTAGCTAGCAACAACTACAGGTAGCTAGCCCCCAGACACGTACCTACCAGCTGCCTTATCTAGTGATAGATGCTCTCAAATACCCATACTGCTGCTGCTGCTTCTGCTGCTGTTCCTGCTGCTGCTGCTGCTGCTGCTGCTGCTGCTGTTGCTGCTGCTGCTGCCGCTGCTGCTGCTGCTGCTGCTGCTGCTGCAGGCG
>NW_013574183.1:1271-1689 GCF_000499745.2 Eimeria mitis | reverse complement strand
GCTCTCTCCCTCAATCCACCCGCCCCTTCTATTTTATATCTAATGGGGCTGCATGCATGCATGCATGCATGCACCCATGCATGCATGCGTGCATGCATGCATGCATGCTTGTATGAAAGTATAAATGCATGCTGCATGCTGCTCCATTGTGATGCATGCATGCATGGGTGGGTATACATGCATGGGTTTGGGGCTGCACGCATGCATGCATGCATGCATGCGGGTCTGCATGCATGAAATTGGGGCTGCGTGCATGCATATCTCTGCATGCATGCATAAATATGGGGCTGCATGCATGCATGCATGCATGCATGCATGCAGCTCCAATGCGATATAATATTAAACTTTTGTTGTTTTTCTTTTCGATAGCAGTTGTGCTGTTTGTGTTTTATTTATATTTCTTCTTTTTCTTTTTCTT
>NW_013574183.1:0-500 GCF_000499745.2 Eimeria mitis | reverse complement strand
ATGCAGAGATATGCATGCACGCAGCCCCAATTTCATGCATGCAGACCCGCATGCATGCATGCATGCATGCATGCATGCAGCCCCATACCCATGCATGTATACCCACCCATGCATGCATGCATGTATGCATGCATGCATGCATGCATGCATCACAATGGAGCAGCATGCAGCATGCATTTATACTTTCATACAAGCATGCATGCATGCAAGCACGCATGCATGCATGGGTGCATGCATGCATGGATGCATGCATGCATGCATGCAGCCCCATTAGATATAAAATAGAAGGGGCGGGTGGATTGAGGGAGAGAGCATTGTTTTGTTTTTGGCTCTGATGGAGTTATTAAAATATTTGCGTGCTGTCGTTTTGTTTTTATTTATTTATTTATTTATTTATTTGTTGGGGTGTATGTACAGCTCGTATACACCTTAGATAGATAGATAGATAGATAGATAGATAGATAGATATATAGATAGATAGATAGATAGATAGATAGATA
>NW_013574182.1:3451-3603 GCF_000499745.2 Eimeria mitis | reverse complement strand
TCATAGATAAAAGCTGCTGCTAGGGTTTAGGGTTTAGGGTTTAGGGTTTAGGGTTTAGGGTTTAGGGTTTAGGGTTTGTTTCTGTTTTTGTTTTCTTTTTTTTCTGTATCGGCACATCGTTTGTGTTGACGCTTTATTTTCTTTTCTTTTTT
>NW_013574182.1:3162-3343 GCF_000499745.2 Eimeria mitis | reverse complement strand
TTTTTTTTTTTTTTTTGTGTGTCTAGGGGGGTTCTCTCCTTATCCCCCCCCCCTTCTGCTGCTTGCAGCCTGTGTTATATTTAATAAGTATTTTATTTTATTTTTTAGGGTTTAGGGTTTAGGGTTTAGGGTTTAGGGTTTAGGGTTTAATATATTTAATTAGTTTTGGGGTTAACAAAAA
>NW_013574182.1:2916-3062 GCF_000499745.2 Eimeria mitis | reverse complement strand
TTTTTTTTTTTTTTTTTTTTTTGTTTGCGTAAAAACATTAAATAAAAAATAAAAAAAGAATTATAAAAAGAAATAAATAAATATTTTAATTTATTTATTTTAATTAATGTTTTATTTTTTATTTTTTGGTGAGGGGTGGGTCGCTC
>NW_013574182.1:2548-2851 GCF_000499745.2 Eimeria mitis | reverse complement strand
CTGCTGCTGCTGCTGCTGCTGCTGCTGCTGCTGCTGCTGCTGCTGCTGCTGCTGCTGCTGCTGCATGCGTGCATGCGTCCATTGCAGTATATGATGTTTTTGTGTGTTTAAAAAAGGAAAAAACAAATCATAAATAATAAAATTATTTTTTATTTTATTTATTTTAATAAAATAAATTTATATTTTTCTATCAACGACCCCGATAGGGAGTCAGTCAATGCTGCCTATACACCCGGCTGCTGCTGCTGAGGGCGTGAGCTGAGCTGCCTATACACCGCAAAAAACCAGATCCTTCTCTTTAAT
>NW_013574182.1:2148-2338 GCF_000499745.2 Eimeria mitis | reverse complement strand
CAACGAAGACCCTTCAGCACCAGCACCAGCAGCAGCAACAGCAGCAGCAGCAGCAGCAGCAGCAGCAGCACAATTCGCACTTTCCGTATACACCGCTACGACCCAGAGAAGGGGGGGAGGCCCCGCATGCAGGAGTACTCACTGGACACCACCACATGTGGACCAATGGTCCTCGATGCTCTCATTGCTA
>NW_013574182.1:1741-1977 GCF_000499745.2 Eimeria mitis | reverse complement strand
GCAGCAGCAGCAGCAGCAGCAGCAGCAACAGCAGCAGCACAACCACTACTACCACCATCACCACGATGAATATAACAACAAAACGAACAACACAAATAATAAAATAATATAATTAATTAATCTATTTATTTATTTTATCTATTTTATTTATTTTATTTATTTTATTTATTTTATTTATTTTATTTTATTTATTTTATTTATTTTACTTATTTTATTTTTTTAGGGTTTCACTGTTA
>NW_013574182.1:523-645 GCF_000499745.2 Eimeria mitis | reverse complement strand
AACACACAAAGAACAACAAAAAGAAACCCCAATATTAGTAGGTTTTTGTTTATTTATTTATTTTGTTTTTGTTTGTTTTTGTTTCTGTTTTTTTCTCGCTTTTGTTCTGTTGTTTTTTTGTT
>NW_013574181.1:13095-17731 GCF_000499745.2 Eimeria mitis | reverse complement strand
GGAGGAGCCAGGTCGGGCCAGGGCCCCCCCACGTCGCCCCCAACGCTGTTCATAGTAGCAGGCGGGCTTAGGGAGCTCGAGCAGCTAACCGCTGCAGCGGGAGACTCATAGGCAGAGTGGAGGAGAAAGAACGGAGGGGACTCCTTGTGTAGAAGAGAGGGGCTTGTTGGAGGGGGATGAGGCTCAGCGAGGGCTGGCGTTGTTTCCAGTCGGGGCTAGATGCGGCTAGCCGGGGGAAGTTTAGATAGAGATAGTACTTAATGCATATACCGGTCCTCAGAAGATCTTAGAAGCTGCAGCCGCGTACAAATGTAAAAAGGAAGGGGAACGGGAGGCGCTGCTCTCAGGAGGTGTTTGCAGCTGTAGGCGGTAGGGTCACTTGCATTTCTGGGGGGCCTCAGACTGGGGGGAAGGCAAGCTGCCTTGTCTAATAGCTCATTAAGTGCGTATAAAAATATCGTTCTTTATTGATAACCACGGGGGGTTTTGAGGGCCTAAGGAAGGCAGCAATAGAGAAAAACTTAAAGTTTACCCCGGGCAGTTCCGCCTCGGGGCCCCCGACACGTAGTGGGTGACCCGCAGCTGCGCTGCTCTCACCGACGTCGTGCCCTGACCAATTTGCCCTTGTTAAAATAAAAATTTTGAATTTATTTTTAATTTTGTGTTCAAAAAAACAAAAGGCAAAGGGGGACAGGACGAGGGGAGCTGCAGAAACAAGCGCGACGCGGAACGGGAGGGACTGCAGTCTCCGTGTTGCCCCTTCTCAGAGATAACCCCAAACAATACGCTGCATTCATGCTACTTGGGGATATCACTGCTAATTTTGTAAAGACAGCATATCCGACGTTTAGCTGTTAAGCAGCAGGAGACAACAGGGAGACGGAAGAAGGGCAGGACCCTCACGTCTCCTCCGGCAGATCTTCGTGAACCTTCAATCCTTTAGCCTCCACCATAAACCCTAGGCCCTAAACCCTAAGCCCTACAGCCTAAACCAAAATGGAGGTGTCTGCGTTGGAGGCAGGCATGAGGCATCTGAGCGGGCTCGGCAACAATTTGAATGTGCACGAGATAACCTCTCTCCAGCTGGCGCTACTTACTTTACAAAGGAAGACAAAGGCCGACAAAGTTTATTTCTGGGGAAGAATAAGGGGACAGAACGATGACTACTACGTAGCCTTTATACTCGAAGAAAGCGAGTATATCTACCCTCGGAAGAAAATGTATTTCAGGTAACAACCGCTCTTTCGACTGCGAGAAAACCAGTGTACACTTGTGAATCATTTAGGGCGTAGAGTTTAGGGCTGTGCAGGCATATATACTCAAAAGTAGAGGTGAATGCCAATTCGGAATGCATAGACTTGTAGTTTTCTCTGCACTTTTTCAAGGGACCCTCAGTCATTAGAAATCCAGAGATAGCAATTAACCGCAAGTCCTAAACCCTTATAGCATTTAGCCATTATAATGTATTCTTTAGTGTAGAATTCTCCCTCGTTTCTCTCGAGGCCCGTGCTGAACCCGCTGCATGCGATGCCAAAGCCTAAANAGTGTAGAATTCTCCCTCGTTTCTCTCGAGGCCCGTGCTGAACCCGCTGCATGCGATGCCAAAGCCTAAACCTTAACCGGAAAAGCAAAGCTCTAACCCCCTTGAGGTTTTGGGCTTAGCATATGCACCAATAATTTGGTGCAGCAACTGCTGCGGCGTTCATCTTAAAAACTAGGAAAGTGTGCAGTACAACGCTCAATGAGCTGATTAGTTCAGTATTTACTGCAGCTTAGGGCGCTGTATTTGGCGCAACACAAACTGCAGCAAATATAGCAGCAATGCAGCGCCAGTCGCGGAGTGAAGGGCCACCAGCAGCAGCAAACGCAGCAGCAGAGGCTTCAGCAATAATTTCGGTGTTAAGAGTACGAATCGCTCTTGGAGGTCCTCCCTACATAGTGTAACTATTTTCTACAGCGGAGGCTGCAGCAACTCTTTAAAAGTGTGCTGCGGTTGCTGCTGCTGCTGCAGCACAAGTCAATTTGACTTTCGGCCACTGCCTGAGAAGGAAATGAACGGAAACAAAGAGAGGCCAGAATCGCTCGTGTTGACAGGGGACCCTTCCAGAGTCGTTCAATCTCCGGGTTCGTTTCAGAAAGAGCCAGTGGTTAAGGGTTTGGTGTTTAGCATTTTTTAAGTAGCAGTGTGTGATGTTATGGCGATGATGCGACACGTGCAGCAGCATCTGCTATAAATACAAATATAAGCTGTCATGCTGGCAACGTACACACTCTGCTGCTGCTGCCATGCATTTTCAGAGGATCCAACGGCCCCAACGGCAGAAGCGCAGAGCGATGAGGAGGAGGGAGGTGAGTGTTGCATCACTGGTTGAACAGAACAAGAAATGTTGCGCATGATGGCTGCCTAGAATGGGATATATAGGGTCTAAGGGCTAACTAGGCTGATGGCTAGGGCTAATGGTTCAAAAGCTGGGGCACCTGCACTCTCCTTGAAAAGGGCTGGAGACAGTATACCAGTTGCTATGTTTGTTTGTACCTTCGTATTAACAATGTATGGGAGTGGTGACCATGNGGAGACAGTATACCAGTTGCTATGTTTGTTTGTACCTTCGTATTAACAATGTATGGGAGTGGTGACCATGTGAAGTGTGTTGACTTTCGGTTTAGTGTTTAGGGTTTAGTGTTTAGGGTTAGGCTTTAGGGTTATTTTACCTTCTGCGCTTCCTCAACTGTTCATAGCTGACAACAGAGGGACCATGCACAGCTGTTTCGATTGGGGGTGTTTACTTTGGTTTTAGGCTAGGGTTTATGATCTAGTTTCATGTGCATGTTTGTGGTTGCTTAATCGCTGCGGTGTGGTGGGACGCTGCAAAAAGGCATCAGTGCTCACTGATAGCCGAGGGTTTAGGGTTTAGGCAAGGCATTTGTGTCTCCCGGCAACAGAGGGAGCCAAGAAAAGCGTGAATACTAACTGCTTACGGTTTATGGTGTAGTCGCTGCATCTGCATCTACTCACGCCAGAGGGAGAAAGCGGGTTTATGATTTAGGCATTTTTGAATCTCTGATCATCGAAATCTGAGGAGACAAAGAATAAAGAGGGTTTAGCGTTTGTGGTTAAGGTATTGTGGGGTGCTTACTGACAACAGAAGGGGCAAAGAAGAACGTGCAGACTGAAGCTGACCTGCTTGCCACCTTGGTGCAACGCATCGACTTCGCCACAGCAGCAGTTCCCCGCGGCGCTCACCGTCTCCATGGCACCAAAATAATCCCAGCAACGGAGTTTCAGGGTGAGAGGATACGGTGCAGACTTTAGGCTTTACGCATTAGGGCTTAGGGGTTACGCATGGGGGCGTTGGTAAGGTATAAGTGGACAGCACGCAGCACTTCCTGCTCCTGGCTGAATCGTGAATTGCCTGGAGACATTCGCGTTGCATGCAACAAAAGTCTGCAACAGGCAGCGGCTGGCAGCAGGCGTCAGCAGCAGGCAGCAGATGTTAAGGTTTTTGTTCTAAGAGCGCATTCTTACAGTTCAATGGGCTCTTGAAATACTGCTATTTTATCTATCGTTTCTCGGTTTGAGGCAGAAAAAGGGGCCAAAGCAGCGCACCTAGCACCTTTACACCGTTACATTGTGTTGCTCCAGGCGGTGGCATGCTTAGATGATGAAAATTGGATTTTTTCTGTGTTTCTTTGGAGCTAGAATGCTTTCCTGCATGTGTCCGGGGCCAGTATATTACATGATTATAAAATATTTTCACACTCACTTGGCCTGTATTTTGTGTTTTTATACTAGTATTGTATCTGCAATGTTCGTTGACTATGCATTTGTTTCATTTGCACAAACCTTTCAAGGAATATGCATTTTGCTGCTCAGGGCTCAGCTACGAGGAGGCAGTAGATTTGTCCAGCTGGGTACACTTCAGGCCAGCCGAAGACCGTAGGCCACAGATAAACCTAAACCCCAAACCCTTAACCCTAAATACACCGTAGTGGCTTTGCACGTGCAGAAACGCGCCTTCAATCCTCAGCCGGAAGCCTTAATCTTCGCACTGCATGCAACAGACACGCATTCCCCACTTATGCCCGAAGCTTCTGACCTTAAACCCTCTTCATTTGGTATTTTTTTCTGCTGCAGTGGAGGCCCTGAGAGCGCAAACGTCCAAAGACTACCAGGTGCAGACTCTTTGTCACTCGTAAACCCTAAACCCTATCTGTACACCCGAAGTCGAACAGCCGAACCTGAGTATTTGAGTAAGATCAGCAGCAGCAGAGACGTGTGCAAGAGAGGTCAAGCGAACAGAAAAAAAAATGATAAAAAGTTGAGCTGAAGTTTCTTTGCTGCGTCTCTTCGCTGTCAGTTCAACGTCGACTTCTTGGAGCCTCTGAACTACGACGTGCCGAGGGGTCAGGAGCACTGCAATTAACATCACTTTCATTGATTTTCTGATTTAATTTTGCTTTGATAATGAATGAATAAGTTTTGTACACTTCATGCAAGTGGAATTCATACGCGCGCAAAGATAAGNTGCTTTGATAATGAATGAATAAGTTTTGTACACTTCATGCAAGTGGAATTCATACGCGCGCAAAGATAAGTTACATCAGTGCAGCAAAACAAAAGCATATATGCCTGCAT
>NW_013574181.1:10464-13076 GCF_000499745.2 Eimeria mitis | reverse complement strand
ATATATATATATATATATATATATATATATATATATATATATATATATATATATATATATATGCACATCATGTATGCTCACATCTATGTCTCTATCCGTATATACAGCTACCTATAAACATACAGAGAATTGCATACATATGTATACATATACGTATAAAATCAACATACATATCTATCTGTACGCACATTGCGTAGTGTACTTGCAAATGGAGAATGCTCATATACACATAGTGTTTGTAACGCTTTGTTCAGGTTCGTGGGTTACGCGTTTTGACCCCATAACGAACTGCGTGACTCTGAGGAGCCTCATGTGGCCAGGCAAGTGCTGCACATGCGATGTAGCCCATCACCTGCCTGCACGCCTGCATTCACTCATGCATGCATTTGGGGCTGGTGCCTCTGGCTTTGCCTCTCTGTTTTCTCTTTCCTGATTCTTCAGGCTACGTTGCGTACACCATTCTCAATTCGCCCACGTTCGGGGGCCTGTACTTTGGAGGGGGAGAGGAAACAGTGGATTTGCCCTTCTTACTTTAGTCTGCCTTTGAGTCAAACGATATTACTGTAATTATTGTTGTATCAGCATTGCAAAACCATGCAATAATGGTATACTCACGTTTCGGGTTTTTTCTACTGCAGCCCGAAGAGCAGTAGAGTGCCCGACCTTAACCCTAAACCCTAAACCCTAAAAAAAACCAACAGCTCATACGCACCGACGAAAAACGTTAAGTCGTCAAGCCCTAAACCCTAAACACTGGGTTCTAAATAGTTTTCTCAAGAAAGTGTTTTCGGCATATGAGGCGCTGCGAAGCCCTCGTGGCCTCCGCCTGAACTGGCGTTCGATTTGAATAAACTTTTGGCCTTGCATTTTTTTCCTGCATGTTTGATCGGGGGGTGACCCCTATATCCTAAAACCGAGACGTTTAACATTAAACTATACACTAATGAACGGTTATTATTCATGAATACGAAATACTTTATTTTTCATGAATGATGTTATTATTCATGCATATATTCATGAACATGATATACACTTTATTTCATGAACACAGTATTCATAAAAATTCATGAACACGATATTTACTATTCATGAACGTAACACACTGTATTGTTCAGAAACACCAAATGCAGTATTTCTCATAGATCCAATAAATACCATTGTTTACGGATATAATAAACCTTATAATGAGCATAATGAACATACTATGTAGTATTATTCGTGAGCGTAATGCGGGGCATTATTCATGAATATAATATGTATTAGTACTCGCGAACACGCAGCACTAAAGATATTATTGTTTACAAACACAATATATATTAATATTCATGAACATCAAACTTATTGGTACTCGTGAACGTAATATCTATTATTTTCCATAAGCATAATATGAATTGTCATTCATGAACGCAATATGGACTACTATTCATGAACGTAATATCTATTTTTATTCATGAACACAATATATATTGTTATGCATGAAAATAATATATTATTCATGAACATACTAAGTATTACTGTTCATGAACAAAATAAATATTCCTATTCGGTAGACGATCAATCATTTATACAAGCCAGACCGAGAAGTTTCCAGAGTAGCCTCAGCTTGCGCGTGCACCTTCGCCACAGGCTGATCGTGTCCAAACAACACATCTGTTTTTTATTTAGAGTTTGAAAGCCCCGCATGCATGACGCTAAACCCTAATTCCTAAGCCGTTTGCCTGTATGCATCAAATCGCTTGTGTGTGATGTTTGTCATTCCTGCTTTGGGCCGTTAGCGGAGAACAGTGACGCAGCTCATCTGCTTTGTGGCTTTGGTGGTTTTTGGATATCGAGAGTGTCAGCGTAAACCCTAAAGACACTACTTTTGAACCCCAGACCCCAAGCCCTACACCTAACTCCCCTGCTGCTGCTTGCCGCGCCAGCATGCCTGAGCGCTCCGTATACCACTCTGTGTAAGGAGAGGTGCTGTGGGCTGAAAGGAAGAGACTGAATGGAGTATTTTTAGGTTTTTTAATGTTTGCGTAACACAAGCTACAAAGGGCAGGCTCACGTCCATATGCAGCACATGCCGCAACACATGAACCCGCCTCTATGGCTAGAGGCACGGAATTTCAACCATAAACCATAAACCCTACGACTTGTAACACTTTTACTGAATAAAACAAACCCGGCATGCAGGGAAAATTAGTTAAAGCCCCCAACAACCAAGGGGTATACAACATCGAGGCAGGAACAACGAAACAATGCAAACGTTATTAACGATTGTATTTTTTCGTGTTTCCATGTTGATGCGCCAAATGTACTGGCAAATAGATGCATGCACTGGGCAAAAAGGGGGCGGTGTGCATGCCCGCTAGAAGGCCGGTAGATGCTGCGGTCGCTCGACGCAGCCCTAAACCCTAAACCCTAAACCCTAAACCCCCAAAGCACTGAATTTCGAGGCTCTGTTAGGAAATTGTTTGCAGCTGTCAAACTGCATTTCTGAGGCCCCAAGAGAATTATGGTAGCTAAAAAGGGTGACGGGGAATTTTTCTCAGCAGCTATGTACTATATATTAAACATTACATATTATACATTAGCTGAACCATGAACTCTACATACGTACTATTGCT
>NW_013574181.1:10281-10364 GCF_000499745.2 Eimeria mitis | reverse complement strand
CAAAGGGCAGGCTCACGTCCATATGCAGCACATGCCGCAACACATGAACCCGCCTCTATGGCTAGAGGCATAGAAATTCAACT
>NW_013574181.1:9755-10012 GCF_000499745.2 Eimeria mitis | reverse complement strand
CCCTAAACCCTAAACCCTAAACCCCCAAAGCACTGAATTTCGAGGCTCTGTTAGGAAATTGTTTGCAGCTATCAAACTGCATTTCTGAGGCCCCAAGAGAATTATGATAGCTAAAAAGGGTGACTGGGAATTTTCTCAGCAGCTATGTACTATATATTAAACATTACATATTATACATTAGCTGAACCATGAACTCTAAATAGCGTAATATTGCTGCATTCTAACATATGCAGGAACACGTGCTTCATCTTATGTGG
>NW_013574181.1:9249-9692 GCF_000499745.2 Eimeria mitis | reverse complement strand
ATATATATATATATATATATATATATATATATATATATATATATATATATATATATATATATATGTTGTGACAGTTTAGCTCTGTTGTGATAACATCTTTCTAGATTGCTTGCAGCTCTAAAACATGAGAACATTCGGCCTACGGGCAGAGGAGTTCCTGATCTGTACATCGTAGCACAGACAAACAGAACAAGAGATAAATCTTTCTAAATGCTCGACCGTACCGGCGTGTATGTACGTTAGGGGTTTATCTATGCATGCATGCAATGTTGTTTTAGGTATGGATGCTAGATGCAGACAGCGTTGCTGCAGGAGAGTGTCCCAGCAGCAACCGCAGCAGCAGCAACTGCAGCAGCAGTGGCAACAACAGCAGCAACAGCATGCATCGCCTTAGCGAGACATATTACGCAGAATGACGCATATAAGCAAGCACAGATGCACAT
>NW_013574181.1:8283-8818 GCF_000499745.2 Eimeria mitis | reverse complement strand
ATATATATATATATATATATATATATATATATATATATATATATATATATATATATATATATATATGGCATTACAGCTTTCCTTTTATTCTGCATCATGATACAGGTATACAAACGCAGATACAACTGAATGTCTATACCGGCTCTACCGTATAGATACAATTATGCATATAAACAAAAAGATATATGCATGTATATATACAAAAGCTTTACCTGGGGACTTAACGATGGTTGGGGGGGGTATTGAGACAGAACTCCCTGTGGTGATCATACACTTGATGATTGCTGTGAAGAGGTCTGAGCTGGAGGAGGCCATCGCCGCGTCTAGAGCTGCAAGCCAAAGTAAATTACAAACGGAAACAAACAAACAAAGTAACTAAACAAACCTTCTTATAGGGACCTCTTTTCATATACTTTATCATAGACAAATACCACATAATTAATTACTTTATTCTACAACTCTAATCCATGCAGGTTTGCATGCCTGCGACAGACATATAAAGAACAAGAGCAAATATCTGCAGCAGCTGCAGTGG
>NW_013574181.1:7544-8268 GCF_000499745.2 Eimeria mitis | reverse complement strand
ATATATATATATATATATATATATATATATATATATATATATATATATATATATATATATATATATTCCCACCCCCGCAGCAAAATTCCCCGCAGCAGCGCGGGAGCTGCAGCAAGGGGTCGAGGCGCTGCAGCAGCAAGAGTGTAAAGCAGCAGATTCATGCTTACCAGTTGTTGCTGCTGTTTCAGTAACAGTGGGGGCAAGGAGTGCAGAGAATTTCCATAGGCCTGAGGTGTTGCCTTCGAATACGAGGTGTTCAGGGGCTGCAACACTCAGCGCCTGAGGAGAAATACACCAGAAAGCAACCAAAACAAGAAAAAAAATACAGAAACAAAGTCAATAAAACAAATAAATAAACAGAAAACACACTACCCCTCCTTTCCCTGCTTCACTCAGCTCTACGCCCTGAAACAAAACCCCCCAAACCTCGTGCCTGAGGACCCAGTGGATGTGACACCTTGATTACCAACTGCTGCTGCTGCTGTTGCTGCTGCTGCTGCTGCTGCTGCTGTTGCTGCTGCTGCTGCAAACAGCTCAGGGGGCCAAAGACTCACATCTTGCATCGCGGTGAGGACTGCAGCGCTGCAGACGTGCAGCCGGCTGTCTGTCTCTGACTGGCTGCCGAGGTTGATGCCTGCGGGGAGGCTGAAGGAGTATATCCCTGAGTTTCGTGCACAAAAAGAAAGAAAAAATATTTTTTTTTCTGCTGAGCAACGCAGTAACG
>NW_013574181.1:4387-7444 GCF_000499745.2 Eimeria mitis | reverse complement strand
GAGGTTGATGCCTGCGGGGAGGCTGAAGGAGTATATCCCTGAGTTTCGTGCACAAAAAGAAAGAAAAAATGTTTTTTCTCTGCTGAGCAACGCAGTAACTTTCCCCTGGTTTGTTACTGAAACTCTAATGCATGCATGCAGCTGAAAGCACCCCCAGAGCTGCAGTGACACCAGAGAGTTGTACATGTCAGGAGAGAGCCATCAGATGTTGTTTCAAACGCATGCACACGCTGCATCTACAGCAGCAGCAGCAGCAATAGCAGCAGCAGCAACAGCAGCAACAAATACAGCAGCAGCAGACACAGAAGCAGCAACATGGGTCGTACTTGACTGCCCCGTGCAGGCCTTCTCTTCTTCGAGCGGGGGACAGGCCGAGGGCCCCTTGATCTCATCCTCGTTCTGTGCAGCAGCGAGAAACAAGGATTTTTCTTTACTGCTGTTTCTGTTGCTGCTGCTTTTGTTGCTTCTGTTGGTGCTTCTGCTGCTGCTGCTGTCTCAACGAATAGCAGCAGCAGCAGAATCAACAGCAAAAGGGGAAGGCAAAGGCTTTAGCAATGCAGTCTACGGGCTACGCAGACAGCAGCTAGAAACCCTTCTCGGGTCCTGTGGAGGCGCTGCTGTTGCTGTGGCTGCAGGAGCAGCTGCAGCAGCTACAGCAGCAGCAGCCGCATCAACAGCAGCAACACCTCAACAAGAACCGAGAACAGCTGGCAGACTCGCGTGCTGCAGCAGCAGTACCCGAGCTATATCAATGCTGCAATGAAAATCCTTTGTACATTTCGGTTAAAATTCTTTCAGGTTTCATACGACTGCAAACCCTAAACCCTAAACCCTAAACCCTAAACCGTAAACCCTAGAGCACCTTGATATACTAGTAAAAGGATGCATGCATGCAGGGTTTACCAGTATAGTGCGCGTCCGCTTGGATCTGAGAGAAGTGCAGCTGCTGTCGCAGACAGTCCACTCCGTCCAGTCAGAGACCTTGCAGCCACAGGCTGCGAATGACACCCAAAACCCTAAACCCTAAACCCTAAACCCTAAACACTAAACCCTACCCTAAACCCTAAACCCTAAACTCTTATCCCTAGGTCGGATGATAACCACAACCATAGATCATAAACCCTAAACCCTTAACTGTAAACCCTTAAAAGTACATGGGGTGAGCCAAGGCATCAGAAACCACCCGTTGCTGCTAAACCCTCGATCCTAAACCCTAAACCCTAAACCCTAAAACCCAAACCCTAGACATTCAGCTCACTATCGGGCGCTTCAGTACCCAAAAGCTCACACATGTCCACAGGCAGCGTCAGCGTTTCCGCTGCAGCACACANTCGGGCGCTTCAGTACCCAAAAGCTCACACATGTCCACAGGCAGCGTCAGCGTTTCCGCTGCAGCACACAAGACACCAACCCCAGTACTGCCCTAAACCCTAAACCCTAAACCCTAAACGCTTCGATCTCCCTTCTAGAGGAGCAGATGCAGGGACGTTCCCTAAACCCTTAGTGCTTGAAGGTGCACATCCCAGCACACGTCTGTATAAACCCTAAACCCTAAACCCTTAACCCTAAGCCCTAAACCCTAAACCCTAAACCCTAGGGGAAGATGCATGCAGACGCACGCGTTGCTCTGTAAGCCTGAAGCCGGAAAGGAGTTTCTGTTTGCAGCCCCGGGAAGATATCGTTGAGGGTTCTGTATGCTGACGTCAAGGGGTCCCTCAAGCTTTCCGCCAGCGCTGCAGCAGCAGAAACACACGAGTATTATATATATATATATATATATATATATATATATATATATATATATATATATATATATATATATATATATGTTATTATATATATATATATATATATATATATATATATATATATATATATATATATATATATATATATATATATAATGCTGCCTATACTTCGCTTCACTTTCTTCGGCAGTGTATGGTGTTTTAGTTTATTCGTCAGGAGTTGCTTTCATATGCATGCAGATTTCTGGTGGTCTCTATATTAGCTTCGATGTTTTTTTTGTTTATGGGGGGTTAAGAAGGGTTTAGGGGGTAGGGTGTATGCATGTATTTGTAGTATCTGCGGCCGCTCTCGTGTTGCATGTGCTGCTGCTGCTGCTGCTGCTGCTTCTGCTGCTTCTGCTGCTTCTTCTGCTTCTGCTGCTGCTACTACTGGCGCTGCTGCTGCTTCTGCTGCTGCTGGTGCTGATGCTGGTGCTGCTGCTGCAGCAGCAGCAGCAGCAGGTGGTTGCTCACAGTTAAGCAGGCGTTGGGGGTCTCTGCCTACATCTGCATCTGCGCCGTCGATGCTGGTGTCAACCAAAACAAGAAATTGCAGCCGCCAGTATTTCTTGCCGCTGGCCGAGTCGGAGCCCAGAGCGGAGACAGTTATCCTCCATAGACTCAGATCCAGCGCCTGTAGCAACCACAGAAACCCTAAACCCTAAACCCTAAACCCTGAACTTGAAGGTCTGAACCTTCGCTGGCAACCCACCGCAGTCGCAAACCCTAAGCCCTAAAGAAATAAAACAAATGTAGCTACCTTGGCGCAGAAAAGGCAACTATGGTTGGCGTATTCATGTTTAGGGTTTAGGGTTTAGGGTTTAGGGTTTAGGGTTTGTGCCTCTTCTGTCTCTGATTTACCCCAGACCCGCCACAGTCTGCAAATGGTTGGAGCGTCGCTCCTCCTGTCTGCTGCTGCAGCAATATGCTGCTGCTGCACTAGCTTTTTAACATGAGAAAGTTTCTAGGGTTTAGGGTTTAGGGTTTAGGGTTTATGTGAATCTGTGTATGGGTTTTTTTCTTGCCTGGCTGAGGACGTTTCGTATGCTTCTGCTTCTGTCGATGAGTGTTTCTTGACTTAGACTGTTCGCCAGCAGCGATGCTTCTCTCGTTATTACAAAAAGCATGCAAGCCCCGCTGCAGCTCCGCTGCTCGCTGGTCTCGGGGCAGCTCACAAATTCCCCTGGGGCTGCCTGCAGTGGAGGGTGCAGCAGCGCAGAGGGGTTTAGGCTTTTGGTTCCGTTTGCATGCATTTTGCTCTTTATAAGGT
>NW_013574181.1:3719-4287 GCF_000499745.2 Eimeria mitis | reverse complement strand
CGATGAGTGTTTCTTGACTTAGACTGTTCGCCAGCAGCGATGCTTCTCTCGTTATTACAAAAAGCATGCAGGCCCCGCTGCAGCTCCGCTGCTCGCTGGTTTCGGGGCAGCTCACAAATTCCCCTGGGGCTGCCTGCAGTGGAGGGCGCAGCAGCGCAGAGGGGTTTAGGGTTTTGACTTCGTTTGCATGCATTTTGCTCTTTATCAGGCTCTGTTTCTAGGGTTTAGGGTTTAGGGTTTAGGGTTTAGGGTTTCTACGAGAACAGCTCATGAAGGCCCGCTCCCGTGCTACTACAAACAAAGGGCAACCAGCGGCTAAGGGTTTAAAGGGGGAGACGAGCGTTACACTGTGATAGTATAGCACTAGGGTTTAGGGTTTAGGGTTTAGGGTTTAGGGTTTAGAGTCTTTACAAGCTTAGAGGCTTTAGGGTTTAGGATTCTGGTGTGTTAGTATTTCAGTGTTTTTGTGCGTTTATGATTTCCGGGTTTGGAGTTTTAGGGTTTAGGATTTTTTAGGGTTTCCGAGTTGAGGGTTTAGGGTTTAGGGTTTAGGGTTTTGTATCTAACA
>NW_013574181.1:1569-1914 GCF_000499745.2 Eimeria mitis | reverse complement strand
TGCTCCCGCAGCAGCAGCAGCAGCAGCAGAACCAGCAGCAGAACCAGCAGCAGAAGCAGCAGAACCACCAGCAGCAGCAGCAGCAGCAGCAGCAGCCCCACCACCCTCGAGGTCCTGCTCAAGCACAGCAGAGCCCGAAGACCGCTGGCTGCGCCGGCGGAGGCCTTCAGCTGATGCATGCGAAGCAGCAGACCCACTTCTTGCTGCTGCTGCTGCTGCTGCAGCATCGTCTACAATATCTAAGACAACTGCACTTCCCCTTTCATCTGCTTCTGCTGCTGCTGCATCAATGCCTCCCATTTCTAAGATGACGGCACTTCCTCCTTCAGCTGCTGCTGCTGCTGC
>NW_013574181.1:1104-1215 GCF_000499745.2 Eimeria mitis | reverse complement strand
CGATTGACGCCTGGGGGACAGGGGTAGCAGCCTCTGTCTCTCCTGCTGCTGCTGCTTCTGCTGCTGCTGCAGAGGCATATGCTGCTGCTGAGTCTTCAGCTTCTGCTGAAT
>NW_013574181.1:0-1004 GCF_000499745.2 Eimeria mitis | reverse complement strand
TGCTGCATTTGAGTATCCTGCGTCGCTGCCACCTGCATCTGCAGCGTCGTCAAAGGGTCCCGTTGCTTCTCTGCTGTCTTGCTGCTGCTGCTGCTCTTCTGCTGCTGCTGCTGCTGCAGCTGCTGCATCAGCATCTCCTGCCTCACTGACATCTCCCTCTGCTGCGTCGTCTAGGGGCCCCAGTGCTGCGCTGCTGCCCTGCTGCTGCTGCTCAGACCCTTCACCGCGCCGGAGAGAGCTGCCGCCTGCATGCAGCTCTTCAGGTGTCTCCGCACCTTCCTCAGGTTTGTCTTGAGCTGCTGCTGCAGCGTCTCTGCTGTCTGCATCGATTGACGCCTGGGGGACAGGGGTAGCAGCCTCTGTCTCTCCTGCTGCTGCTGCTTCTGCTGCTGCTGCTGCAGAGGCATATGCTGCTGCTGAGTCTTCAGCTTCTGCTGAATCTGCTCCTGCTGCTGCTGCTGCTGCTGCTGCTGCTGCTGCTGCTGCTTCTGCATCCTCTTCTGCTGCAGCAACAGAGGCGTCACCGCCCATTCCCTCTTCTCCTTGGCTTCCTCCCCCCTCTCTAGGAGTATTCCTGTTGCTGCTGTTGTTATCTGCTGCAGCATTGTTGCTGCTGCTGTTCCTGCTGCTGCTGCTGCTGAGCTTACTAAGCCGATGAGAGGCCTCTTCTGTGTGTGAGCCTTCTCGCTCTTGCTCTGTCTCTGCACGCGGGCTGTTGTTTATATCTGCATATACACCTGAGGTGTTTGTCTTCTCAGCTGTATCGAGAGCTGCAGATACACCTGAACTCCCACCGTCGGCGCTACCGCCTGTCTCCTCTGGCCCCTCTTCTTCCTCTCCCTCGCTACCACCAGCAGCAGCAGCAGCAGCAGCAGCAGCAGCAGTTGGGGTCTCCTCTTGTTCAAACTCAGATGCCCCTGCTGCTGGACCCTCCTGGCTGCTTTCTTCTGCCTGCGCCATTCGCTCCTCTTATCCTTATAAAAAAAAAAAAAAAATAAAAAAAA
>NW_013574180.1:3175-3246 GCF_000499745.2 Eimeria mitis | reverse complement strand
ACACTTGCATAGGCGACCTGCCGAGCCTCGCTACCTGCACCCTACACACGTCGCAACAATCCGCGTGAGCT
>NW_013574180.1:0-2880 GCF_000499745.2 Eimeria mitis | reverse complement strand
TCACTCGCTTGTAGGGACACTTGCATAGGCGACCTGCCGAGCCTCGCTACCTGCACCCTACACACGTCGCGGCAATCCGCGTGAGCATTCACGTCAGCTCTGCGCAATGCCGGTAGAGTCGCCCTGCAGGGTGCCTGCAGGTTCCTTCCTTCCGGCACTGGAGGCCGTCTGAAAGCTCCTACACCACTAGCCAACACGCACGGTCTTCAGGTAGGTAGATGGCGGAGCACCAAAAGGCGTTATGACCCAACACGTTGGCGGGCCCGCCAGATAACACACCCTTTCAATGCCTAAGCCACTCGCCAGGCTGACTTCAGAGCCACTGCGCAGCTACTTCTGGTATCGCGATTGCGACGAATGCGCACACAACCGCTCACCAATTTCGCGTTTATCCGCTTGTAGAGACATGCTAAAAGGCGGCTTGCGAAGTCTCGCTACATACTCTCTATGCATGGCCCGGCAATCCAAATGAAACCGGACGCCCTCTCAGCAGCATGCCAATATATTCGCCCTCCAGGGCGCTCATGGGTTTTCCGTCTCCGGCGCTGGACGTCGTGAGAAGGACTTAACAGCACTGGCAAGCACCTACCGTCTTGAGAGAGGTGGAAGATTACAGAACAAAAGGCGTTCTGTCCCACCTCATTGGCGAGCCCGCCAGATGACACACCTTTTCAATTCCCACGCAATGCGCCAGGCTGACTTCAGAACGACTTGGCAGCTGTCCTCGGAATCGAGATTGCGACGAATGCGCACACAACCGGTCACCCTTTTCGCGTTCACGCGCCTGCAGGGACATTTGCATAGGAGACCTGCCGAGTCTCGCTGCCTCCACCATATACACGTCGCGGCAATCCGCGTGAGCATTCACGTCAGCTCAGCGGCATGCCGGTACATTTGCGCTGCAGGGTGCTCAAACGTTCCTTGCGTGCGGCGCTGGAGGTCGTGCGAGAGCTCGCACACACGCAGGTCTTGACGTGGATAGACAACGAGGGAACAGAAGGCGTCCGGTCGCGCCCTGTCGGCGGGCCCCCAAAGATAATATTGGTTTTTGTAGCACAAGCGGGTGTATTGGCGCCGCTGAATACGTCTTGACAGCGGTGCACGTAATGGATATTGCGTTCAGCATTTCGAGGTTGTGGTATGCGGCTTCCTATCCACTAGATTGGAGGATAAATTAAATATGCGTACTCCCCACAGACACAGAGAGCGAATCCGCATACGCCTGCCCGCCTCCTCAGCCGGATGCCAGAACTGAGCTGACATCGCTTTCATATCGGGCTCTGGATGTCATACAAAATGTTTAAGAGCACTTGACGAAATGCAACGCCTTTCAATCGATTACACCAAGGAGAAAATGCTTTTTGCCCTCTTCCCATAGAGCAGCCCGACACACGATACAGCCTCTCAACCCGCACGCCCACGCTTTGAGAAGATCGGAATAGACGTGAACGGATAGGCAAAGGACCGAGACTGCCGAAACGATTTTGCAGGTACCGCAGCGCTATCGTGTTGCTTCGAACACACAATCTAAGTGCATGTATATTACATGGAAATAAATCCGTCGCAAAGACCTGCCCGATTTCCATCGCACCCAATTTTAGCCTGGTATATCGCTGGTGACCGGCGTGAAAGTCCATGCACTGAGGCGGTTTGTTTAGCTTTATACTCACCCTGCAAAGCGGTGCCCATAGAACACTTCATGGAAACGGTGTAGAAGCACGGATGCTCTGTACAGACTAAACGGTGTACTACACTCGAAATTTACTCAAATTGTATCTTTGCTCCATCATTTGCTGCCATATGTTTGCACCCATGTCAGCAGGAGTGTACTGAATCCCCAATGCAGAGACACGTGCGTCTGCCGTGTGCACATCCTAGACTTTGCATGACCGAACCATTGCCGAAAAAGATTCTCAAACGCCTACATTCCGTTGGGAAGCCGGAGGCACACTAAGAATGCTCAAACCCACAAACTAAATCGTAGGAATGTATATTGCTTCGGACGCCCTTGCTTGGCACTTCAGATTGCCTATAGTTGGGGCAATGACACCTGCGAACGAATCNAGTTGCAAATCGGGAGACAAACTGATAATGACGAAACGCGAGATCCGAAACATGCGTGTGCGTATTACTTCGCAGGCTGCCGCAGCGAAACTCGCAGTGGTTGAACAGTACCTGCGCCCATGTAAAGGTAGTTCTACGGCAGCGCAAAACTGCAGTAACACTGCCACAAGCAATTTCGCTGTCAGTCTAAGCCCCTTCGTCAGAGCCGCCGAGAGAAACAGATATTCGGAACACGAGGATGCTCGGCTGACACTCTCGATGAAGGACTGGTTGTACCACTGCACCGTGACCTGTTTGGCCGCCTCCTCCAAGAACCACTAATCGGGCACCTTAACAGCGGCTGAACGACAAACTCAGCAACACGCTCCGGTGCGTTGCCACCTATACCCAAGCTCCGCAAGTATCAGCACATATTCGCTTCAGCCGCTGAGCGGCAGGATCCGCTCACTACTAGTTCCCGACGCCCCACACCCTACAAAATCCATTCGTTCGTGCTTCGCACGCCATCATGCTGAATGCCGCATAGACGGCAAAAGCGAACCAGCCAATCATCCGCGCACGATGCCTAACGAAATTGCACGGCAGCCGAAGGGCGCCTGCACTTCGTTGCGCTACAGCCCTGCCCAGAAGATGAAGCTATCATGAATAAGGACTAGGGCCAAAAGGAACGCGGGCTCAGGAACTATGAAACAGTGCTAGAACCATGGTTGCTAAGCTCAACGCTGCGACCAAATGCGAAGTGTTTTAGTAGTGCGCGGCAGCCGCCACCACACGCTAGTTGCAGCCCCTTATCTGGTTTTTGCCTATGAGCCCTTA
>NW_013574179.1:3199-3337 GCF_000499745.2 Eimeria mitis | reverse complement strand
GAGGGTTTCCTTTGCTATGAATCTGCTGAGTGCCTTTTCTATGCTGTATGCATGCTGATGGGGGCCCCCCATTGCTCTGTTGTGTGCCCCCAGGGGGCCCCCCAGGGGGCCCCCGTGGGGGCCCCCTTGGGGGCCCCC
>NW_013574179.1:745-3099 GCF_000499745.2 Eimeria mitis | reverse complement strand
CTTTTCTATGCTGTATGCATGCTGATGGGGGCCCCCCATTGCTCTGTTGTGTGCCCCCAGGGGGCCCCCCTGGGGGCCCCCAATATCAAGAGATATATCTACAGTACCCTCAAAACGAACAGAAGCTTTGCTGCACTGCGAGCAGACGACAGAGGAGCGGAGCCAGCAGCCAAAGAGACGGCCAAAGTAACTTGTTAGCGCAACCTCAGGCTTTATCTCTTTCTTCCCCTGCTGCTGCTGCTGCTGCTGCTGCTGCTGCTGCTGCAGTGCAGCAGCAGCAGCTGTAGCAGGGGCCTTCATCAACGCCTCCAGCAAGTAACGAAAGAACTCGTGCGCGTCCTCCTGCCGCCCCGGCCGAAAGGCCTTCCATATAAAAGGTTTTATATAAACAGCAAAGCTGTTGGGTACAAACCCGCGGGGGCCCCCCCCCAGGGGCCCCCCATGGGGGCCCCCATGGGGGCCCCCGTGGGGGGCCCCCGGGGGGCCCCCATGGGGCCCCTTCTTATAACCCCCATGGTGGTGATTCGCTGCTTCTCCGCGGTGTATAGACAGCACCTGCTGCTCCAGTTTGCAGAAGACACAGAAGGTAGAAGTAACCTCAACACTATTTTTTTTTTTTTCTGTTTCTTCTGCTGCTGCACCCCCTGCTGCTGCTGCTGCTGCAGCAGCAGCAGCAGCAGCAGCAGTTTTTCTTTGTGCTGCAGCTCTGAGCCGCGTGTTGCATGCATGTCTGTGGCGCAGCTCTATACAGTCGTCAGCAAAGCCAGGGGTGTAAGCGAGCGCCTGCACGACGGCGTTTACGAAACACAGAGTGTGCGGGTTCACTAAACCCACACCCACGCCCCGACGCTGCATGCACACACACACATATATATATATGTATATATATATATATANTATATATATATATATATGTATATGGGTAACAGCAACGGCTTAATACGCAGCCGCAGCAGCAGCAGGAGCAGCAATGGCAGGAACTGTAGCAGTTGCAAGAGCAAAATGACTAATAAACAGCAGCAGCAGCAGCAGCAGCAGCAGCAACAGCACCAGCAACAGCAGCAGCAGCAGCAGCAGCAACAGCAGCAGCAGCAACAGCAGCAGCAGCGTAAGGTGAATCGAGGTACCTTGCGCCAGCAGGGGAGCGGGACGTCTGCAGCATCACAGAGAATTTGGTTGGGGGGGGCAGCGGGGGGCAGCTCAACGCCGGGAGAGATATCTGCTGCTGAAGCAGTAGCTAGTGAGGGCCCCTCTTCTGCTGCTGCTGCTGTTGCTGCTGTTGCTGCAACAAAAGAAATGCTGCGGCTGCTCAGAGTTATGCACGGACCCTCAGATATATCAGACATCTTCAGGACCTATACTGATCCTGTCTTTTGCTGCTGCCGTTGCTGCTGCTGCTGCTGCTGCTGCTGCAACTGCTGCTGCTGCTGCTGCTGCTGCTGCTGCTGCAACTCCGTCCGCTGCTGCAGTGCAGCAGCGGTTTGTTTGCTGCGGGCGTCGATAAGCACTTCTGTATGAACAGTATGCGAAGCCCTTCTTAGAGAGAAAAAGAGGAGAAGAATATATTCAGGCCTGCTGCAGCTGCTGAGGCTGCAGCAGCCAGCTGCAGCAGCTGCTGCTGCTGCAGCTTGAGCAGCAGCTGCTGCTACCGCTGCTAATGCGGCCGCCTGGGGAGGCGTGAATAGATAGCTGCTGGGGATAGATTTATAGAGAGGAGTTTAATATATTTAGTTTGTATATAATGGGTTTATATACTGGGGGTGTATAGACAGCCGGTCCGTGGGGGCCTTGCATGGGGGCCTCCTGCTGCGGGAGAGCATCGGGGGCAGCAGAGGGATAGGGTGCCGTTTGGTGGCTGTGTTTTTTGTTTTTTATAAATTATATATTAAATTAAAGAAATGCATGCAATTGATAATAACAAGGAAATAGAAAAAGAAACAGAAGGAAGAGAAAAAACCACTGATGGCGGAATGCTCGGCCGTAGACTACGGTCCAGCTGCTGCATATAGGGTAAATAAAAAGAATAAAATTAAACAAATTTGTATTTTATTTTCTTGAAAACATAAAGAAAAACAAAACTTTTTCTCTTTTGTCTTCTTTTATCATCATCAGCTGTATCCTGTGGGGGGCATCGCGGGGCCGGAGGCCCCTGCGGAGCCTTGGGGGCCCCGGTGTATATACAGCGCAATGAAGAGAAGAAAAAAAAAAATAAAAAGAGAATAAATCAATTTATTTATTTATAAATTATAATTCTTTATAAATATATATATTTCACTTTTTTTTATTAAATATTCCGCCCTGAAACAGCCGGAAAGCTGCAGCTCCTCTCACACCCGTCCGGCTATAGAACTGAA
>NW_013574179.1:0-712 GCF_000499745.2 Eimeria mitis | reverse complement strand
AAAAAAAAAAAAAAAAAAAAAAAAAAAAATAAAATTAATTAAGCAGAAAAAGAAATACAAAATAATAAAAAATATAAATAAATGGAGAAATTTAATCAATTAATTTCCACTTCTTTTGCATTTATTTATTAAGTCATCGCCTGTATCTCGGGTGTATAGGCAGCTACAAAAAATACAAATGAATACAGCACAGAGTTCCTTTCTATCTAACCATAAAAAACAACGTATAATATATATATTTTTAGAATATAAATGTTTATTTTTTAGGATAAATACGAGTATATAATAAATAAAAATAATTATTATATAAACACCCCTTTCCTTCTGTTCCCTGTATCTAGACCCCCTCAATACAACCCGCGAATTCATATTACTTTACTGAAGTTATATATACGCTGATATATTATTTAAATAAAATATTTTAATATAATTTTTAATTAATTTTTGCCTCATATTTTGTACTAATCATAGAGGGTTTTATTTTTATTTTTTTATTTTCTTCTTTCCCCCCAGCTAGCTTATCTAGCTAGCACCAGCAGCCTGGGGCTGATGAAGAGGTGGGGCTGCATGCGACGAGCTGCAGCAGCGCATGCAGCCCCATCCCCGCTGCAGCTGCGGGTTGCTACCAGTGCAGCACAACCACCCCCTGCTGCTGCCTGCTGCTCAGCCAGCAGCAGATGCAGCCATAACAACACCCCCGAACCCCCTTTTG
>NW_013574178.1:1572-3247 GCF_000499745.2 Eimeria mitis | reverse complement strand
AACCAGTCTACTAACCTGTACGCTATTCAGGGAAATATAAGGTAATAAAAGAATGATTATCAACTGAATTTATATCAGTTGATGAAAATCACTCAATGAAATGAAATGAAGTGAACACTCAGGACCAAGAAATCTCGGAACTCGCCAATGACGGTGAGCTGCCGATACACCGCATTGAAGGAAACTTCAAGGCGGCTTTGAGAGGTCCTTTGCTATGAAAGGAAAACCAAAATGAAAGAAGGGTAGTAAAATGAAAGAACTTTGTTGAACTCTTCACACTTCCTCCGAAACGAAACCTGAAACCACAGAAAGCTGCAGGGAGTGCACAGATCGCGCCGGTGCCCGGGTGCTGGCTAGCCGTTGGTTGGCCTCACCAGTGAACACGGTGAGTGGAAGGAAGAGGGAATATATGCATTCGGGAGAATATTAACAAAGTTTTATAAAATTCCATTTTTATTTTCATATTTTTTAAGAGAAACGTCAAAGAAAAACGCTCTAAAGCCACCACAACACGGCTTTCTCTGCTGTGTGCTCAACCACACAGCGAGGTGCACATGCTGTGTGTGAACGAGTGATACGGTTGTATGGAGGAAAACACGTGTAAGGATGAAGATCTTATGTATAATATATATATTTTAATATATACAATACCAAATTCCTTTTTTTTAGCTCCTCTTATTCATGCTTATGTAGCAGTTCTTACGCCTTCAGGGCACCTGTGTCGAGCTGTGGGTGTACAGCGCTTAGCTACACAGACAATCTTCCTGCGTAATCGATGAATAGCAGCACTGGTATTCTATCAATGAATTATTTATGAATAAATGCTTAGAGGAATGAAGGAGAGAAAGAGTGCTCGTACACCAGGCTCGAGAAAAAGATATAAGGAGCCGGCAAGCTACAGAAAGCCCGCAGACCAGGAGAAAGGTATAAGAAATGCGATGAACTTTCAACAAAAAAAAGCTTCTTCTATCATTAAGTGCTACTCAAATGAACTAAATTAATTATTTAAGGGGTTGTACACGCATGCAGTATCTACCTTGTTCATACTTTAGCCAGCCACTGCTTGTTGCCTTTATTGCATGAGCTCAACTGAGTGAATACTTACTAGCCTATCAAGCATTCAATATATGCATATTTTTGTTTATATATAGGAAAATATAAGGCCTTTTCACACCCCCAGCGTAGGTAGAAGCAACCCTAATGCCTTTGTTCCTCGTACACTCAAGGGTGTGCAAAAAGTTGTTGTGGGTTGCAACCCCAACTCGTTTGAATGAATCAGTGAGAATGCATGCATCAGTCTCATGGTCTTTTTATTTTCTATATAACTCGCTTTCTCTCTCTCTTCTTACCCGGATCATATTCAACTTTCTCTGCTTACTCATATGTCTACAGTTGCCACCGATGAACCGCGAAACAAAACATGGTCTCTACGCATTGCATAGAATGATGTATGATGCTATTCATTAAGTCAGCTAGCTGTAGGAATTCAAGTGTATTGACACTGTGCAGGCAATCGATCAAAACAGCTTTCAGTTAGTTTCTTGTAAGATATTTCATCACAATTCAAGTTTTTATGAACTTATGAAGCACTCAAGCTCGGGTGTATGTACCCCTATAGATACTACGTTCAACTCGAATATGTTTAAAGAAACCCGCATTCATACTCTTCATACAA
>NW_013574178.1:463-1294 GCF_000499745.2 Eimeria mitis | reverse complement strand
ATAAATCCTATTAAATCAAAACAGGGAAATAATACCCAAAAAGATGTAATTATGTAAACACTGAGCAACTACGGCAGCCCTGAAATAGCTTTCTTTAGGGAAACATGAAAAAAAAAAAGTTGAAAAAGGAAACATATTGGGGTGTATGTACACCTCAATGTGTTTCCTTTTTGAACGGTGAAAGCACTGATCATCAAAATATGCGTTTTTTTGTATCCTTTTAAACCTTTTGTTCATGAAAAAGTTTTTCATTCGAGTTTATTTACTTTTTGTGCAGCAAAGGTGTTGAAACAAACGAACAGAAAGGTAAATATCGCGAGGTTTCCACCTCTATTCATGTTTGCATGTTTACACCCTACACAGGTTACCGTTTCAGCATCAGAATCCGAAAAAGGAGGAAACCCTCACGAAATTTCATCTGCATCACCCTGAAGATGTTTCATTTAATTTCGTGTTTCCTTCTTTTCCTTCTTACCACAAAAACAACCGAAGGATTTGACGTTGGCTTCGTTGGGAGCAACGCAGCGGTGAACACGTTCGAGCTGATGCCCCCCCGGGTAAACCCTAAACCCTAAACCCTAAACCCTAAACCCTCAAAAAACATCAAGCCCCTGTCAATCCCTTCTTAGCCAGTAGCTAGCGATTGCTTGGTTGCAGTCAAAGCGCATGCATGGGGGCCTCGTTTATAGGCCCTTAGTTTGTTGTGATTCAAATGTACTTATTTCTTGTTTCAGGCGAGACAGATTTTGTACTCCGAGGGAACACCAGGTGCGTTGCATGCGTTTTGCTGCCGTTTGTTTCGCTGCCCTTCTCTGTGTTGCAGCTGTGCTG
>NW_013574177.1:1943-2261 GCF_000499745.2 Eimeria mitis | reverse complement strand
GAACCCAAAAAGAAGGAAAAAAAACTTTTTCTGTTTTTTCTTCTTTTTTACATTTTTATATAAATAAAGAGGAGCTTACTCTTTGTACTATACAACTAGAGAAAGGTATTTATATATTTATTTATATATTTATTTATTTATTTTATTTTATTTTGTTTTATTTTATTTTATTTTATTTTATTTTATTTTATTTATAAATAACTAAAGAAATATAAATAAAAAGCCAAACATAAATAAATAAATGAATATATAAATAAAAACACAAACAAACAAACAAACAAACAAACAAACAAACAAATAAATAAATAAATAAATAAA
>NW_013574177.1:1580-1843 GCF_000499745.2 Eimeria mitis | reverse complement strand
TTTATTTTATTTTATTTT
Source organism: Eimeria mitis (assembly GCF_000499745.2). Taxonomy (NCBI): domain Eukaryota; phylum Apicomplexa; class Conoidasida; order Eucoccidiorida; family Eimeriidae; genus Eimeria; species Eimeria mitis. Next base: position 1,825 of record NW_013574177.1, on the reverse strand, counting down.
ATTTTATTTTATTTTATTTTATTTTATTTTATTTTATTTTATTTTATTTATAAATAAAAAGCCAAACATAAATAAATGAATGAATATATAAATAAATAAACACACACATAAACAAACAAACAAACAAATAAATAAATAAACAAACAAACAAATAAATAAATAAATAAATAAACAAACAAACTAAACAAACAAACAAACAAATAAATAAATAAATAAATAAATAAACAAACAAACTAAACAAACAA
>NW_013574177.1:0-167 GCF_000499745.2 Eimeria mitis | reverse complement strand
AGCAGCAGCAGCAGCAGCAGCAGCAGGGAGAAATGTTTTGCCCCTGTGCAAGACAAAGCGGAGTGCTGGAAGAGATAGATCTCTGGAGAAGCTTCTGCTGAGGGTTTAGGGTTTAGGGTTTAGGGTTTAGGGTTTAGGGTTTAGGGTTTAGGGTTTAGGGTTTAGGG
>NW_013574176.1:2952-3428 GCF_000499745.2 Eimeria mitis | reverse complement strand
TTTTTTTTTTTTTTTTTTTTTTTGTGTATGTTTCTCTACCATCCTGTTTTAAATTAACTAATCTATTTCTCTTCTTCTTTCCCTATTCTATTTGTTTCCGGCCCCTATGTGTATCTCTATTTTTTTATTCTTATTTTTATTTTTATTTATTTATATTTTTATTTTTATTTATTTTTATTTTTATTTTTTTTTTTTTTTTTTATGTATATTTTTTCAGGTGAACCGGTTGATCCTCTTGGCTCCATTTACCTCAACAAAAGCAATGGCTTCAAAAGTAGCAGCTTCTGCAATGGGGGGCGGCAGCTTTCTCTCTCGCGCCGTCAGCGGCTTCGTGAGTAAACAAATTTCCTTCGATAACAAACAACAACTCGATAGGATACTCACCACAGTCAAGCGTGAGTTATACAAATATTATATAATAAGAACATATATACTACACAAATTCAACCGTAAATACTTTATTATTAATATAATAA
>NW_013574176.1:2756-2925 GCF_000499745.2 Eimeria mitis | reverse complement strand
TATATATATATATATATATATATATATATATATATATATATATGTATGTATGTATATATATATATATATACATATGTATAGAAACGAGAAAGAAATATCTTTTATAACGCATCAAGGGGCACGGACTTGTGTTGCATTCTTCTATTGTTGTTCTTTTGCATTGATTGCT
>NW_013574176.1:2321-2736 GCF_000499745.2 Eimeria mitis | reverse complement strand
TTTTTTTTTTTTTTTTTTTTTTTTTTTTTTCTAAACATGAAACGCCATTGAAAGTTTAGTTTCTTTGATTTTCTTTGTTTAGTAGTGGTTTATTATCTAGGGTTTAGGTAGGGTTTTGTGGTTGAGGGTTTAGGGTTTTGTGGCTGTGGGTGTATATTCATCATCCCCCGCGAATAAATAAAGTGTTTATTTGTTGGTGTTTCAGACTTAGAGGAAAATACAGAAGTTTCTGCTTTCAAAGATTTCAGAATAAAAATATTGCACGGAGATAAAGATAATGTTATTCCATGGACGATGGGATTTGAACTATTCAACCACACCACCGCGCTCAAGAAGCAGCTGAACCTCAGCACCCCGATCAGCGTAAGTTTGCGAAAATAAAACGAGAAACCTTTATTTTTTTTTTCATTTATTA
>NW_013574176.1:2150-2221 GCF_000499745.2 Eimeria mitis | reverse complement strand
CCTCAGCACCCCGATCAGCGTAAGTTTGCGAAAATAAAACGAGAAACCTTTATTTTTTTTTTCATTTATTG
>NW_013574176.1:1678-2030 GCF_000499745.2 Eimeria mitis | reverse complement strand
GCGGTGTATACGCCAGCAGCTACAACGATGTATGCGAAATGCAAATGTTCGGACCCCAAGTTCCTCAGAGGACAAACAGCAGCATCAACAGCAGCAGCAGCAGCAGCAGCATGATTGCCAGCGGCCATGCGTTTCAGGCACATAGCATGCACTTGCTGCGTGGGCCGGCTGCTTCATCAACAGCAGCAGCAGCAGCTGCTGCTGCTGCTGCAGCACGTAGCAGCAGCTCCCACCAGTATCAGCTGCTCTCCAGAGCCAACACCATTGGTGGGCTTCCTTCGCAGCAGCAGGCCGCGCTGCAGTTGATGTACCAGCAGCCCGCCCGTCTAGGCACTCTACAGGCTACACCACA
>NW_013574175.1:1221-3341 GCF_000499745.2 Eimeria mitis | reverse complement strand
CTCACTGCGGCAGCGCAGTCCGCCTCTGCTGTATCCAAGGCCATGAAGGCGTATGTGCCGCTTGGAAAGGCATCTTCTTCGGCGCCTTGCTGCACTGTGACTTCTTCTTTCTGCAGATAAAAGGGCGTGCAGGAATAAGCATGACGGAACGGGGGAGAGAATATGGGGCCACAGATGGAAGGAAAGGAGCAATGCCACTTACTTTTATCAGGGCAGCGCAAACAGGATCCCATGGCTTTGCTTGTTGTCCACTTTTTTCTGAGCCAGTTTTAGGCCACGTTTTTAAGCCTTCCTCTTCCATCGAGAAGTGTTCTAGTCCAGCGCCTTCGCGAGCAGCGTTGATCTCCTCAAGGCACACGTTGGGTTCACCTGTAGAAAAGCGGCCGATAAGGGACAAAACAAGCCCAAGCGTGCCAAGGATGATGTTTCTGAAGAGGGATTGTTTTGTCTAAAGCGCGCAAAAGGGCCAGTTCGGCTCCAAACAACACTGAACATCCAGCACAGTTAACCGCCTTCAACACATTTACTTTGGACCATCATGAGACTGAAACTCTCCCCATCAAGCAATTTTCTGCCAGCATACCAAGCTCTACTGTGTAGGTTGGCGATGCTTCCTCCTCTAGGCCTCCGCCTTGCTGTCCATCTCCTTGTGCTACGCGGGCCATCAGGAGCGCAGAGGCAGCGGCGAGTGAAACAATTTTAAGAGGCGCCATGTTTGCAGATTTAAGGGTGAATTTGGGGACAAAATAAATAGAAGGACGATGCAGGTTTGGAGGGAATGCAAGTAGAGACGTGACAATATGTTGTGCAGTGTGTGTGCAGGAGGAGGCGGTGAGGGAGCTAACTGCGACTCGTGAATCCGTTCGGGCGTGGGGTGCTTCTGCCTAAGCACTGGCCTTGAGTTTACGACACGACATTGCCGCGGTTAACTGCACTTATGATACATTGCAAGAAGTTTCACCTACTTCTTGTAAAATTGCTCTTACAACTGCTGAACAAGACGCGACGTCCCTGTAACAGGGCAGGCACTGTCGTTCCATCGTTCAATGAACCAGCTGAGCGCCGGGGCCCCTTGCGCTGGATTTGTGCTTAGTGGCCAATTCAAAGTAAAGCGTTTAGGTTGTTTGTTTGAAGGCTTATTTTGTGTAAATTGCTCTAAAACTGTGGCTGCGTGCTCTTTTGGCCTTGGTCCAGAGAGTTGTATGATGTCCCGTCGTACGAGGGACGGGTTGCACTTCGACGAGGCTTTCTCTGCTTGCAAATCTATAGGTAAGAAGGGCTTGTTTGCCCGCATATAAAAAAGCAAAAGCATTGTTAAGGGAGGCTCATTCATCAAATTCTCAAGCACCTCTACAACACTTCGCCACGTGACAACGTGCCAGCTTTTGACAATGCTATAACAACTGCTGCTAGTCGCTAGACTTAATGCTCTCGTCCACAGGAAGCACGCATGCAAGAAGGCATGCAAGCACAGAAGTGTTTAGAGACCCGAACACGCATCTGGAGGGGCGTAATGCGTTGGATCGATAGCAGGCGTGTCATATTGCCCACTACTTTCATCAGCGGTACGGAAACAGTAGGTAGGACTCAGGCCAGTGAAACAAAATCAGTCTAGAGAGGCAAACATTTGCTCTCTAGAGAAATGAAAAAGAGCTGAGAAGACCCGTCAGCGGATAGCGCATGACACTAGTGCCAATAGGATTAGAAAAAGGCTAGGAAGCCCTGTAAACTAGTGGCACTTCCAGTGCAAGGCTGACTGCCGCATACTGAAATGTAGGGGTGCGCGTTGAAAACGCTTAATAACCGCAGTCCTAGGGAGGCAGCGGGAAAAAACACCTGAGTAAGGCGCCAACGTCTGTCTGTCATCAGGTCTGTTCTGAAGGCGCGAACATGTGAAAAAGGCGCTGCGAAGCGCGGCCTTCCTTGAATGGAATCAGGAACCGGCGCGTGTGACGGAGAGGCCACTGCCTCAAAAGGCAGCAAGGCCAAGGGCAGCAATAGCAAAGGCAATGAGACTCGGGGCGGCGACTGAGGCTGAGCCTGTGAGGGATGCCTTGATCTTACTCCACTGGTCATCGCTGCACACAAATTGCCAACAGATGGACAACATACAGCATTGG
>NW_013574175.1:946-1121 GCF_000499745.2 Eimeria mitis | reverse complement strand
CTGAGGCTGAGCCTGTGAGGGATGCCTTGATCTTACTCCACTGGTCCTCCCTGCACACAAATTGCCAACACATGGACAACATACAGCATTGCAGTCGCAGGCACATACCCAGCGCTGTGTGCAATTGTTACACTGCAAGAGTTGGCGGAAAACTTACGAGAAGGGAGCAGCGCTG
>NW_013574175.1:0-934 GCF_000499745.2 Eimeria mitis | reverse complement strand
TCAGGTCAGGAGTGGTCAAGCACAGTAGAGCATAGCCTGTCTTTGCTTCATTACTACTCCGTAAGTTGGACAATTCGGATTGACGAGCTGTGCAGGTAACGACTCGACAGTCAGCAGCTGCACTGCCTGAAGGGTTGTACATTGCAACAAAAGAGACGTTCTCTGGTTTGTCGTAGAGGTCTTTTCCATCAGCCTTCGATGGAGGAAGGGAAGTGAAGTTGTTCAGGGCATCCTGCCAGTGGTCCACAGCGGCGGCGCAGTCCACCTGGTCCGTTGATAAGGCCATGAAGGCGTATGTACCAGTTTTAAATTCACTTGTGCCTGCGCCCTTTTTTGCTTCTTCTCCTGAGTCTTTCTGAAAGGATAAACACACGCAGGAAGAAGCAGGCAATCATGAAGTAGGGACAGGAAGTCGAAGGGGCAAGACGCAGTGAAAGACACTTACTGCTATCAGAGCGTCGCAGACAGGATCCCAGGCTTCGCTCGTCTGTTCGTTGTCATCGGCGTTAGTTGTAGGCCACGCAAATTCTCCATCACTGGCCGCTCCGAAGTGTGCGAGCCCAGCGGCTTCGCGCGCATCGTTGATTTCGCCGAGGCACACTGCTGTCCCCCCTGCATAAGAACGAACGATGCAGACATAGCAAACCGAAATATACAAATGCCGGTGCTTACAAAAATGTGTTGGATCCATTTAATGCCATTCGAAGGACTTCTTCGGTTCCAAGCGCCACTGAACGTCCAGCACAACTCATCGACGCCAACGCATTTATTTTGGACCACCCCATGGCTTAAACCCTCCATAGCGAACAACCATATACCAACATACCAAGATTTACAGTGTAGGTTGTGGATGCTGTTCTCGCTGTCAATGGAGTTTGCTTTGCGGTTTGATGGACAGCGTTAGCCATCAGGAGCGCAGACGCAGAGGCGAGAG
>NW_013574174.1:2792-3431 GCF_000499745.2 Eimeria mitis | reverse complement strand
TATCGTGACAGTCGTGAAGGAGGTTTGCTGGCAAACCCTTGTAAGTCTAGGGTTTAGGGTTTAGGGTTTAGGGTTTAGGGTTTATATTAGTGAGGGTTTAGGGTTTAGGTTTTTCTTTAGAAGGGTTTAGGGCGAAGCCTTCATATCTAATAGGTTTACTGTTTAGGGGTTTAGGATCTAGGGTTTAGGGTTTAGGGTTTAGGGTTTAGGGTTTTGTGTTTTAGGGTTTATAACGAAGGGCCTCTGTGTTTAGGGTTTAGGGTTTAGGGTTTAGGGTTTAGGGTTTAGGGTTTAGGGTTTAGGGTTTTGTGTGCAGCTGCGTACAACGAAGGGCCTCTGTGTTTAGGGTTTAGGGTTTAGGGTTTAGGGTTTAGGGTTTAGGGTTTTGTGTGCAGCTGCATATAACGAAGGGCCTCTGTGTTTAGGGTTTAGGGTTTAGGGTTTTGTGTGCAGCTGCATATAACGAAGCTCCTCTGTGCTTAGGGTTTAGGGTTTAGGGTTTAGGGTTTAGGGTTTTGCGTGCAGTTGCATATAACGAAGGGCCTCTGTGTTTAGGGTTTAGGGTTTAGGGTTTAGGGTTTAGGGTTTTGCGTGCAGCTGCATATAACGAAGGGCCTCTGTGTTTAGGGTTTAGGGTTC
>NW_013574174.1:1554-1768 GCF_000499745.2 Eimeria mitis | reverse complement strand
ATTTTTTTCTGTTTTTGCTTTGGGTTTTGTTTTGTTTATTTTATTTATTTATTTATTTTATTTATTTATCTATTTTATTTATTTATTTATTTATTTATTTATTTTTTTATTTTTTTATTTTTTTTATTTTTGTTATTCCCCTTCACCACAAACAACTAAATAAACAAAAAAACAAAAAAATAAATTATTTATATATTTATTTATTTATTTATTT
>NW_013574174.1:893-1508 GCF_000499745.2 Eimeria mitis | reverse complement strand
TTTTTTTTTTTTTTTTTTTTTTTTTTTTTTTTTTTTTTTTTTTTTTTTTTTTTTTTTTAGTTGAGGGCTCGGTGTTTGCAAGAGTTGGAATTGATGGACTACGACGGCCAATTCAACGAACTCGTAATTTTTATTTTTTTATTTTTTTATTTTTTTATTTTTTATTTTTTTAATTTATTTTATTTTGTTTTATTTTATTTATTTATTTTATTTTTTTAATTTATTTTATTTATTTTATTTATTTATTTATTTTAGTTTTTAGTTTTTTTGTTTTTTGCTTATTTCTTTACTTTCGTTTATTTTTCTGATTTTTTTATTTTTTTCTATTTTCTTCGTTTTTCAGTTTTTTATTTATTTTATTTATTTTATTTATTTTATTTATTTTATTATTTTTTTATTTTTATTTTTTTATTTTTTTTATTTTTATTTATTTTATTTGTTTTACTTATTTTTAATTTTTGTTTTTTGTTTTTTGTTAGCAAAATAAATAAAATAAATAAAACAAATAAAATAAATAAAATAAACAAAATAAATAAAATAAACAAAATAAAATAAAATAAACAAAATAAAATAAAATAAAAAAATATATTTATTTTATTCTATTTTATTTATTTT
>NW_013574174.1:0-774 GCF_000499745.2 Eimeria mitis | reverse complement strand
GCTGTTGCTGCTGCTGCTGCTGCTGCTGTTGCTGCTGCTGCTGTTGCTGGTGCTGCTGTTGCTGCTGCTGGTGGTGGTGGTGGTGGTGCAGCTGCTGGTGCTGCTGCTGTTGGTGCAGTTGCTGTTGCTGCTGCTGCTGCTACTGCCGCTGCTGCTGTTGCTGCTGCTGCTGTTGCTGCTGCTGTTAGGGTTGGTGCTGCTGCTTTTGTTGCAGATGCTGCTGTTGCTGCTGCTGCACTTGTTGCTGCCAAACCCTAAACCCTAATTTTAGACCCTAATCATAAACCCTAATCCTAAACCCTAAACCCTAAACCCTAATTTGTTGTTTTTTTAGGGTTTACGTCATCTCCTTAAATGTCTATTTGCCCTTCCATTTGAACTCAACAAAAAAGCAAATCTTTGTCTACAGGTAGGGTTTAGGGTTTAGGGTTTAGGGTTTAGGGTTTAGGGCTTAGGGTTTAGGGTTTAGGGTTTCTTGTGTATGAGCTGTAAGGGTTTGTAAGTGTCTATAATAAGGGTTTAGGGTTTAGGGTTTAGGGTTTATAATAATAAGTGTTTATAATAATACCGGTTTATACCAATAACTGTTTCTATGGTTTAGGGTTTAGGGTTTAGGGTTTAGGGTTTATGCAGGTGGGCTGGTCCGTCCATCTGTCTGTGTCTCCCGTTAATGGTTTAGGGTTTATGAGGGTTTAGGGTTTATGAGGGTTTAGGGTTTATGAGGGTTTAGGGTTTATGCAGGTGGGCTGGTCTGTCCAGCTGTCTGTCTCTCCC
>NW_013574173.1:2614-3341 GCF_000499745.2 Eimeria mitis | reverse complement strand
CATGTGCTCTCCGCGATCTCTCTGTTTCCATTGCTGTGGAGAAGACGATCTTCCCCTGCGGTGACGTGCCTTGGAGTCTTGCCTGTTACACTGCAAAGGTCAACATAGAGGACTTAAGCCCGGGTAGGCACGGAGGGTTCGTAGACTCTGTGTGGGCAACGGATAATCAGATAGTGCGCTGAAGCTCGAGGGACGAAGGGCTCATGCAGGTGTTTCGTAGATGATTGTACTGCAATGCATGCAGCTGCTTCTCAGTCTACAACTTCTCCATAGGCATGGTCTGTACGTTCAAAATACGCGCTGTTGCGCACACAGTAGGATTCGCAGGTGGGGGAGACATTGCTCCATCTCATGTGCTTCCGGTGGCTCTCCAAGGGCCTCAACTTTAAGCTATCTCTCTTTTGGTGTTTGGTCGAGTGTGAATTTTGAGACATCGCGAACACTTCCAGCTCGTTGGAGTGAAGCATGGCTCCGCCAAGCGCCGCAAAAGTACGAAGACACGAAGACAGAAGCAAGTCTACAGGGATAGCGCTGATCCTTCATCTTCTGCAAGCTTCTGTTTCGGGGTTTGGCCTGGACTATGATCATCAAGGGTACTATGGAGGGAGGCATCTCATACCATGGACAACAATGGGCTGCACAGCTGCATTGTACAAATTATGCTTGCGGTTATTTGAATCTGCATGCTGTGAGGAAAAGTACGCGACTCAACGTTAACCACAAAAAC
>NW_013574173.1:0-2514 GCF_000499745.2 Eimeria mitis | reverse complement strand
GGGTTTGGCCTGGACTATGATCATCAAGGGTACTATGGACGGAGGCATCTCATACCATGGACAACAATGGTCTGCACAGCTGCATTGTACAAATGATGTTTGCGGTTATTTGAATCTGCATGCTGTGAGGGAAAGTACGCGACTCAACGTTAACTACAAAAGCTCGAGTTCATGGTTGTTGGAGGCTCTTTCTGCATAAAATTCACTTATATAGGTTCGCTTTGAAGTGGAATAGTGCGTTCCGCATTATTGTACTTTAACAGTATCTCCGAATTGGTGAAAAAAACGCGAAGTTTGTGCGTCACGTGCTTCATGCCACGTGCTTAAAAAGGCGTCTTCATGTGTATCTGTGGACCAGAAGTCGATATGTTGTAGGCAGCGGTACTGCGCAACTTAAACGGTTAGGCGAACCAACGAGATGTACTGCGGTGAGTGGCTGCAGCGCATCAGCAGCAACAATATCCAGGTGTTTCTCCATGCAGCTTGAGCAGATGTACAAAGGTTCGTCTCCTCACGATCCTGCGGACCGTGGATGGCAGCAATGAAAATATTTGGTTCCTGATGTTAAAGGTCAGTGGGGGTTATTCATGGTACAGAAACTATTTATGCTGCTGTGATTGTTAGGACTGATTCCGTTTTCTAGCTTTATCCATGCCCATTACTAAGATCACTAAGGCGTTTAAGCTGCTTGGCGGCCTCTGCGATCAGTAACCTTCGGCGCTGGCGCGTTCAGCCATGCGCTTCGTCTAACTGCGCCTAAATATCATTATCCGGGTCCCCAGGGGGATGTTCTATACGACATATTTGGTGTGTGAAGAAGCAAACAGATGCGGCTGCTGAAAAATAAAGACGGTAGGTTCGAGGCGGGAAATGATATATACTACTCTGGATGGCTTTCTCCCAAAGAACTATCCAGCTGTGGGCCCCCGTGCCGCAGGGGGGTCATTTATGAGTGTAGAGACCTTCATTAAAGGAGAAGACTCTTCGAATGATTGCGGCTGGCTGGCGAAGCCCTTTGAAATGCGGAAGTCTGCGATTCAGCAACGGCAATGTTCAACACGAATTTATGCGTGGACGCATAGTCATCGGCGCTTTCCTCGCTCGTGTGGTGCACTGAAGGTTACCATCTCTGTCTTATCCTATACATGTGGATTTTGGTGTGTAACCGTGCGATGCACAACAACACAACCTTTTCAGCTTTCACAAGACACAAAGCATACTTGTGAGCATGGACAAATCTAACGTCCATAAAAGCATTTTCATTTTCCAAGAGACTCAAGAGGTTTCCGTATCTGTCCCACGGGAAATTTTAGATTTTGCTGTTTAAACATGTGATGCACAGCTCAAAAGCAAATACAATTATTTTCATCTTCCAAAAGGCTCAGGAGCCCACTTGTCCTAGCTAAGCGTGAAATCGCGACGTGCCAGTTTCTCTTTGCTTTGGGAGGAGTTTTTTACTATACAGGCAAGACAGAGCGCACATCTTCTCAAAGCTCCTGCAGCTGCTGCCCAAACGGAAACGGATCGTGGAAAAGGTGTGGTTTGCAAAGATTCCGATTGGCGTTTGTTTGTCGGGTGAAAACATCGATCTAGTAATGATGCTGTTGACGCTCAACTGTACACGAAATTCATTTCTTCTTGCTGCCTACTTGACCGTTTTGGGCAGGTGCTTTCCCTTTGCGAGAACCAGCGCTGGCGCTGCTCAGCATTAATGTGCCTATGCTGTTGGCAAGATTGGTTTCTCTTGGCAAAACGAAACTAAGTTGTGAATGCCATATGTTAGCCGGGACTTGCTGTGTTGGCGTACAGCCTGCAACGTCCCCAGAGGGTTTTCTGGGCACATTTTTGTTAGTGCCAATAACGTACTACTGTCAGCGTAGTTGCAAACACGGAAACATGGAGTGGAAGCCTCCGTATTTGCAACTGCTCCCTATTGCCGGCACCATTAACTCCATAGCCACGGCCTGGAGCGTACTTCCAGATATCCAATATATTCACGAGGATTGAAAGACCTACGTTGGCAACAGCACGTGCGTGGATGCACAGCAAGCGACTCCAGAGTGGTTACGCATGTATAGATTGATGGTTTACAGGTTTTATAGATATTCTCTGAAGGCAAAATGCCCTGTCCGGCTCATGCGCCAGCTTCCCGAAGACTCTGATTGGCAGGAAAGAACTCCTGTGTCGTCGTTTTAATAATGAAGAATACGAACCTGTAGATGACTTAACAAAGGGCGCAAGCAAAAAGAATGTTCGGCCCTTGGATGTATCCTTTTGATCCTTGTTGTTTTGCTTTCAACGATGACCACTGAGAGGTTTTCCCGCACTTACAGTCGGTACGCTGCAGTGCGGGTAAATTGAAGGCTGCAAGACTTCAGAAGTTCACTGAAATGCAGTTTGCATTAGCGCTGTTCAGTGCTAAAAACCAACACCTTAGTGTTGGCTTTTAGCTTGCAAATCTCAATCAACGAAGCGTTTGCCTATACCATATTTGTGGATTGGGGCTTTGTTTTT
>NW_013574172.1:18367-18814 GCF_000499745.2 Eimeria mitis | reverse complement strand
GAAATATATATATATATATATATATATATATATATATATATATATATATATATATATACAGGGTTTAGGGTTTAGGGTTTAGGGTTTAGGGTCTGGGTGGACGTTGCTGTTCAAGCGACGATTTTCTTTTTGTTGTTTTTTTGTTTATATTTTTGTTTATTTTATTTATTTATATATTAATTAAATAATTTTAGTGTTATTTATATATTAATTGATGTTTATTATATTTTTATATTTATTTATTATTTATTTCTTTATTTATTTATTTTATTTTTTTATTATTTTTTTTTTTGTGATTAAAACGGCCGCTCCTTAGTCTGTGCATTACACCCCACTGAGTATTTTCAGGTGTATAGGCAGCTCATTTATTTATTTTTTGTTTTTTCCTTTTCTTTCTTTTTTATTTTATTATATTTCCTTTTTAGTCTGATGCTTGGGGGCCCTCAC
>NW_013574172.1:17690-18345 GCF_000499745.2 Eimeria mitis | reverse complement strand
AAAAAAAAAAAAAAAAAAAAAAAAAAAAAAAAAAAAAAAAAAAAAAAGACAAACACAGACAAGAGAAAAAAAAAGAAAACAGAGAGAGACAAACACACAGACAGACAAACAGAGAAACACAGAGAGAGGGAGACAAAGAGAAAGCAAACAAACAAACACACAAAGCACTGCGTTTTGTTTTTATATTAAAAATAAAAGTAAAGACAAACAGAATTGCATTTATAAAAAGAAAAAATAAAAAATAATTAAGGGGAGACACTGCTGTACATACACCCGAATATATATATATATATATATATATATATATATATTAACTCGAATATATAATAAAGTGCTGCGGAGCTTTCTTTATATTAATATAAATATATTTATTTATTATATTAAAAAAATACACTAATAAAATATATTTATTGTTTATATTAATTAATATAATTAATTAAATATATTAATTAAATATATTAATTAAATATAGGAAGAACAAACAGAAGCTTTTGCTGTATTAAAATACAAAATTTGGTTGTGTAGTAATTGAGGTGTATGTACACCTCAGATATACACTGGCGGTGGTGGGGCCTTCATATGCACGCACCCCTTTTGTTTTTATATTTAATATTGTTTTAAATAAATACAGAAAATAATATAGAATTATATAATT
>NW_013574172.1:17026-17401 GCF_000499745.2 Eimeria mitis | reverse complement strand
CCCCCCCCCCCCCCCCATCACCCTTCTGCGTTTTTTAATTAAATTAAATAATTATTTATTAATTTATTTTATTTATTAAATAGAAAATGAAAATAGAAAACGACACACGGGCCTCCCTGAGGACCCTATCAAGGGATCAGCTGGCGGGTACCCTGAGGTCCCTATACACCGCAAAGGAGGGTAAGCAACACACAAACCCTAAACCCTAAACCCTAAACCCTAAACCCTAGAAACACCCGAGGCAGATGCTTCCTCTCGTTAGCTAGCTCTTCCCTTCTGTGTTTGATGCTACTGTACCCATGCAACAGCAGCAGCAGCAGCAGCAGCAACAACAGCAGCAGCAACAGCAGCAGGAGTGACCGCAGCAGAGTTTGC
>NW_013574172.1:15792-16215 GCF_000499745.2 Eimeria mitis | reverse complement strand
ACAGCAGAAAAAATAAATAAATAAATTGTAGCAGAAAGGAGACAATAGAAAGGAGACAGGAGACAGTAGAGATGAGAGAGAAGAAAGGAGACAGCAAAAAGGAGACAGCAAAAAGGAGACAGCAAAAAGGAGACAGCAAAAAGGAGACAGCAAAAAGGAGACAGCAGAAAGGAGACAGCTGAGAGGAGACAGTAGAAAGGAGACAGGAGACAGTAGAAAGGAGACAGGAGAAAGGAGACAGAAAGGAGAGAAAAAGAGAGAGAGAGAGAGAGAAGAGGGATAGAGACAAAGGAGACAGAAAGGAGACAGAAAGAGAGAGACAGAGATAGAAAGGAGACAGCTGTAGACAAAGAGAAGCGATAACACAAACAATACAACCTGCTGCAGTTGTTGCTGCTGCAGCAGCAGCAACAACTGCAGCAA
>NW_013574172.1:12762-13904 GCF_000499745.2 Eimeria mitis | reverse complement strand
TTGCTGTTTGTTTCTTTTTGTTTAGGGCCCCCAAGGAGAGCCACGGAGACAGTCATACCCCTCTGTCTCCTCTTTCAAAGAAACAAACCCTCCTGCTGCTGCTTCTGCTGCTGCTGCTGCTGCACCTGCTGCTGCTGCAGCTGCTGCTGCAGCTGAGCGTGAGTCTGAAAGGGTACCGGGGGCCTTCCGCCGCGCAGGGGCCCCCCAAGGAGTTATAACAAACCCCCAGGGGGGCCCCTCCTGGGGGCCCCCTGGGGGCCCCCCCTCTGAGGGGAGAGGTACCCTGGGGGCCCCCCGCACAGGCGCTGTGTATAGCAGCAGCAACTTGTTATCTATGGGGCCCCTCGGGGGCCCCCCCGCTCTGCATAGCCGCCAAAGGGTACACTTGGGGGCCCCCAAGGAGGAGGAGACAGAGGAGACACCGCAAGAGACTCAGAGCAGCAGCAGCTGTGAAATACCTGCTGCTGCTGCACCTGCTGCGGCTGCTGCTGCACCTGATGCTGCTGCTGCAGCACCTGGTGCTGCTGCACCGGCTGCTGCCGGTGGTGCTGATTCTGCAGCTGCCAACGATGCTGCTGCTGCTACTGCCTGCTTGAACAGCAGCAGCAACAGCAGCAGCAGCAACAGCAGCAGCAGCGGCAGCACCAGCAGCAAAAGCAACTTTGCATGTTTACCTCCGCTAGAACTCTCTACAGGGGACAAAGGAGACACCAGCAGCAGCAGCAGCAACAGCAGCAGCAGCAACAGCAGCAGCAGCAACAGCAGCAGCAGAAAAACTCAGGGCAGCAACACCAGCAGCACTACGTCCCACAGCAGCAGCAACAAGAGCAGCAGCAGCAGCAGCAGCAACAGCAGCAGCAGCAGCAGCAGGATGCAGGAAGAGTGGAGATGCAGGAGCCGTCTGCTGGCGCTGCAGATAAACGATGCTCTGGGCGTTGAAGCTCCCTCAGGGGTATTTGCTGCTGCTGCTGCTGCTGCTGCTGCTGCAGCAGCAGCAGCAGCAGCAGCAGATGAATCTGCAGCAACAACTGAAGAAGAAAACGAAACAGAGGGAGAACTGCAGAGCAGTGCTACTCCTGGTATCACTCCTGCTGCTGCACCTGCTGCTGCTGCTGCTGCTGCTGCTGCTGCTGCTGCTGTTC
>NW_013574172.1:11339-12503 GCF_000499745.2 Eimeria mitis | reverse complement strand
GCAGAAAAACTCAGGGCAGCAACACCAGCAGCACTACGTCCCACAGCAGCAGCAACAAGAGCAGCAGCAGGCTCAGGCGATGCAGGCCCTGAAGCACCCAAAGAGTCTCCTGCTGCTGCTGAAACTGCAGCAGCAGCAACAGCTGCTGCTGCTCCTCGTGCTGCTGCTACACATCCCATAGAAGCAGCAGCAGGAGCAGCAGCAGCACCAGCTGCTGCTGCCGCTCCCGGGGGCCCCCCTGCTCTGGAGGGGCCCCCAGGTGGTGAGGGGGGCCCCCCCACGGCAGCGCCAGACGAGGGGCCCCCTGCTGCTGCAGAGGAGACAGCAGAGCATCTGCTGCTGGGGGCCCCTACAAGGAGTGCAGCAGCAGCTCAGGGGGGCCCCGAAGCCGCTGCAGCAGGAAAGGAGGCGCCTACAGGCATGGCCAGCAGCAGCAGCAGCAACAGCAGCAGCAACAGCAACAGCAGCAGCAACAGCAGCAGCAGCAGCAACAGCAGCAGCAGCAGCAGTCAGGACAGCACAAGCTGCAGCGGAATACCCGCAGAAAGGTGCAGCAACGAGAGCAGCAGCCATACAGATGGCAGCAGCAGCAGGAGCAGCAGCAGCAGCAGCAGCAAACGGAAAGCTGCAGCAGAGCCCCTGACCCTTGCAGACCAGTTCAGCACCAGCAGGATAGGCAGCAGCAGCAGCAGCAGCAGCAGCAGCAGCAGAAGCAGCAGCAGCAGCAAACGAGCAGATACTGCATTACCCCTTCCTTGGGAGGGAACCCCACAAAGAAGCAGCAGGCAGCCACCAGCTGCTGCAGCAGCAACTGCAGCAGCAGCAACTGGTGCAGCAGCAACTGCAGCAGCAGGTGTTCCAGCAGCAGAAGTTGCTGCTGCTTCTGTAAATGCTGTTTCAGCAGCTGCTGCAGCAGCTGCAGCAGCAGAACCAGCTGCTGCTGCTGCTGCTTCGCTTGCTGCTGCAGCACAGAAGCGTCAGAGCTGTCTAGAGGGGCCCCCCTCCTCTGTGCGGCTGTCGAGGGGCCCCCAGGAGCAGCAAGGGGGGCCCCCGCTGTACCCAAGGCAAGAGGGGGGCCCCCCAAAGACCCTCTGGGGGGTGCAGTCACCGCGGCTGCAGCCGCCCGCTCCCGCAGCAGCTGCAGCAGCAACTGCAGCAGCAACA
>NW_013574172.1:11021-11239 GCF_000499745.2 Eimeria mitis | reverse complement strand
TACCCCTTCCTTGGGAGGGAACCCCACAAAGAAGCAGCAGGCAGCCACCAGCTGCTGCAGCAGCAACTGCTGCAGCAGCAACTGGTGCAGCAGCAACTGCTGCAGCAGCAACTGCAGCAGCAGGTGTTCCAGCAGCAGAAGTTGTTGCTGCTTCTGTAAATGCAGTTTCAGCAGCTTCTGCAGCAGCAGAGCCAGCTCCTGCTGCAGCTGGCTCTGCT
>NW_013574172.1:10843-10921 GCF_000499745.2 Eimeria mitis | reverse complement strand
GGTGTATTGGCAGGTGAGGGGGGCCCCCCAGGGGCCCCTCGAGCTGCAGGCGTGTGTGTTGAACTGCAGCCACAGCAG
>NW_013574172.1:10225-10743 GCF_000499745.2 Eimeria mitis | reverse complement strand
GTCAGAGCTGTCTAGAGGGGCCCCCCTCCTCTGTGCGGCTGTCGAGGGGCCCCCAGGAGCAGCAAGGGGGCCCCCCGCTGTACCCAAGGCAAGAGGGGGGGCCCCCAAAGACCCTCTGGGGGGTGCAGTCACCGCGGCTGCAGCCGCCTGCTCCCGCAGCAACTGCAGCAGCAACTGCAGCAGCAACGGCAGCAGCAGCAGCAACAAACAAGCTGCCTGCTGCTGCAGGGGGGCCCCAAATGGAGGTTTCTGTTAGCTCGACTCCTACGGGGGCCCTTCAGGTGTATTGGCAGGTGAGGGGGGCCCCCCAGGGGCCCCTCGAGCTGCAGGCGTGTGTGTTGAACTGCAGCAACAGCAGCAGCAACACCAGCAGCAGCAGCAGCGGGAGCAGGCAGCAGCAGTTGCTGCTGCACTCAAGGAGCAGCCCTCTGCTCATCACCCCTCCCTGCAGCAGCGGGGAGTATCACATAACCTTGCTGGTCAGACCCCTGCCGCAGCAGCAGCAACAGCAGCAACAA